>NC_056750.1:379785982-380085982 GCF_019279795.1 Protopterus annectens
GCAATAGCTAGGAATTAGAAATATTAGACTAAGTGTTTTTCTGTTATGTCAGAACTGTACTACTGAATTATTTTAAATTTCGGTATGATCTCTGAACTCTTCAATAGCACTGTGGTGTAGTAGTATTGTCTTGTGTTTTAGTATTTATTACTAAATATTTTAAACCCTTTTAACTGTGGCTGGTTTGTGTAGAGATAAGCGAAGCTCTAGAGTACATTGCATATTTATAGAGTTGTACTGTACAAAGCCACTCTAATAAGCCTCAAGACTGTTTAGTCACACTTACCATTGGATAATAATATTGCACAGTAATAATTGGACAGCCTTTTAAGGGTCCTTGGGTAGCCGATAATTATTAGCTGGTGGTGGCAGTAATTACTACCATACAGTCTGGGTATAGGGGTACAGCTGGAGAATCTGTCTCAACCTTTTCCCAGGAGTGATTGTGAAGTTGTATAAATACTTATCTCAAAGTGTGTGTGTGTGTGTGTGTGTGTGTGTGTGTGTGTGTGTGTGTGTGTGTGTGTGTGTGTGTGTGTGTCAGCTACTTGGGCAGGAACATGAAGCACTGGTTGGACAGAGAGGGTACTGGATGTCAGCTTGCCAGCTAGGCTGAGATCTGGACCCTACACCTGTACAGTGGGGAGTCTTATTGAGGACCTGGAGAGTAAAAGAGCAACCAGCCCCAGACAAACTGTGATATCTGTGTGGTCTTAAGGGAAATTGCACTTTACTGTGTGTATTTGTTATCCTTTCTCCTATATGATATGCCCTCTCTGCTGTTAGTGGTGAGGATTGAGGCACCTTGATTGCTGAGCCAGGGCACGGGTGTCACATATTAACTGGTGGCACTGGTTGGGATAAGACATCCTCATATATTAATCGGTTTGCAGTGGTGGTACCCACTTCTCATATTAATTGGTGGGCATTAGTGGGATATCCACATCACATATTAATTAAGTTGGCAAATACTAATTGGCTTGTAGTGGTGTAGGTAGAGTGAATCCTGTAGCTTATGTACAGTGATCTCTGAAGGTGTTTTGTCCTCTAAAACAGCCATGCAGTGAATAGTCAGAGTTCAGATCACAATTGTTTTATTTCTTTTGTTAGCTTAGTTAGTCAGGGTGAGCAGGCAGCATGTCAGCAGAGGAGTATGGAAAGCGGACTAGGTGCCAGCTGGTGGAGATGTGCCAGGCTAGGGGACTGGTGCATGGAAACCTGACTAAGGCAGACCTGATTGCAGCCTTGGTTACAGCTGCATCAGAAAACGGCATCCAGGAGGACAATCAGACTGGCAGTGGAGATACAATATCCTCGAAGAATGGACAGCTCAACCTTTCTACGAAGGAAAATCAGACTGGCCGTGGAGATACAATATCCTTGGAGAAAGGACAGCTCAACCTTTCTGCAGTGGACTTAAAAATCCAGCTGGCGCTAAAGAGACTTGAGTTGGAGGCCAAGCATTTGGAGATAGAAGCTGGAGAAAAGGAGCGTCAGAGGAGGCATGAAAGGGAAATGCTGACTCTTCACCAGAGTCATGGAGGTAATGGGGAAGGGAGCAACTGGACCCCAGAAGCACAACAAGTCAGCAAATTTCTTCCCCAATTTAGAGAGGGGGATAATTTTGACAGTTTCATTCATATGTTTGCCAGGGTATGCAAACAGTATAGTGTTGACCAAAGGCTCTGGGTACGGTTCCTGACCCCCTTACTCCATGGGAAAGCTGTAACTTTTTGTCAAAAATGCCTGACGCTGTCTGTCTTGATTATACTGCTGTAAAAAAATGTCTTTTACAATGTTTTGAGCTAACTCCTGAAATGTATAGAAAAAAGTTTTGTGAGCATAGACGCAAGGCATATGAAAGTGTGTGGGAATATGTTGCTGAACTGAGCTCTTATTGTCATAGCTGGGTGAATGGATGTCAGATCACCACTTTTGATGGGCTGGCAGACCTTTTCGTGAGGGAACAAGCCCTTAGCACTTCGCCTGAGAACATAAGGATCTGGTTAGCTGATAGACAATGTGCTACTTCAGATGAGTTGGGGAAGAAGGGAGACCTATACCTGGCCAGCAGGGCAGCCCTGCACAGGAAGGGGACCCCAGTTCAGCTCATGGGTCTAAAGGAACCCATGGTGGGCAGTACAGACTGCCACAACAGAATCTGCCAGTAGCAGGGGAAGCCACTAGTCCAGGTACATGTCCAGGAGCTAGGGTTAAATGTTTTGAATGCAACCAGTGGGGCCATGTGGCATACAGATGTCCACGGAGGAAAGGTGAGGAACCAAAGGTGAGGGAGCCAGTAAGTGGGAAAGACAAAATGCCAATAGTAGGTTGTCTTGGGACAATAGGGGTACTAAACTACCATCCTGCAGATGTCCTGACTGGGAAGGATTTGGATGAGGCAGTACCATGTGCTTATGCAGTTACATGTGGTCTGGTAGCCTGGGAGAAACCCAGACAGACTGCATACTTGCAGCCAGGACTGGTGAGGTGGTTACTTCAGGAAGGGAGCTATTTTGTAGCAGTGAGACTGAAGGTGAGCCACAGCTGCTTGGGGGTACTGATGTTTCCTTGGACAGGGTAACTGCAAAGGTAGAGATGAGTAGTAGTACCCAGGCTGACAGTGAGGCACCACTGTCAGAGGATGCCAGACTTCCTGTGGAAGGGGAGCTGGGAAGGGTTACAAGGACAGAGTTGAGACAGGCTCAGCTCTCAGACTCTACATTACAAGGCCTGAGGCAGGTAGCTAGGGAGGCACCTGATTCTCAAGGAAAGGGGGAATCTGTATACTGGGACAAAGGGTTACTGTACAGAGAGTGGACCCCTGAGGGAGGGCTAGAAGGTGAGAGAGTACAGCAGTTGGTAGTGCCTAGAGCCTTGAAACTGGACCCCAGAAGGTGCACCTTGGGTACACTGAATTTTATGTAAAACAAAATCCATCGACATAAACACGCAAAACATTAACGCTCCAAATAATTACGTTTTCGTTTCAAGAACTTCCTCAGATGTGGGCTGATGTCTCTAAACTACTCATTTATAATAGTTTCAATTAAGAAAGTCCAATCTGAAACCTTTTAAATTACCACAATTGGTTAAGAGAGGTTAAAAACAGAACATGTTACACGTTTCAATAAAACTTCTTAAAAAAATTGCTTAATAAGAACATTAAATGAATACATAAATAAATCCACACTAAAACTTGAGTAAAAAATTCATATAATATTAAAAAACTCAATATTTTAAACATTTAAAATTCTTCCAACAAGATAGAACTATTTATTAATTTGGTCTATAACACTATCTTGTAGTCATATTATAAATTGCACCAAAAAGTAAGCAATATAAACACTTATTAAAAATTCCCATTTAGTATGTTGTTGAGTTGCTTATGGTCAAAAGTTTAAAAAGTGTGATTGAAACAATAGTGTTAAAGCTAAAAGAATAAAATAGAGTGATTTACACCATTATTACCATGGACATTATAATTTTGCAGCTCTGAGTTTGGGAAGGGGGGTAATGGTAGTACATTCATTCAGCCCTGGACATTTATTCGCCTGCAAGGTTACTTTCCACCAAAGCTCTCTATATTCAATCCTTTCTTCCCATAAGCCACCCCTTTCATCACTTTTCTTCTTCAAGTAAACACTCAAAATTTTGTATTTGTGGGTGTAGGGGGGGATTGAAGTTGCTCTTCCTTCCCAAACTGGTTGACCCTATTGTAGTGTTATGACTAAAAATAATTTCAAGGTTGATTTTTCTTAAAAAAAGTTTTAACATCTAATAGAGTCCTTGTAAGATCCCCTTTTTTAAGGGGGATAAATTTCATACCTTTAGAAAATAAATTAAAGTGTTCATCGTGCAGTTCTATAGAGCTAAAATTATATATACTAAAGTCGCCTTTTGTGAATTTAAAGGGGTTTGTAGTGTCCTGAATAATATCTTCATTAACCCTGTTGGGGCGGGTTGTACTCACTACTCCTAGTACCTCCCCCTCCCCCTACTTGCCCCCCCCCCAAAAAAAAAATTTGGAGCCTAGTGATTTTGGTAAAATTCATTTTTGTTCCGCAGACTCCCTGATCTCCTTAATGGGGGGGGGGATATTCATTAAAATCATCCAATTCAGTCACATATTCCCCTTCCCTTGTGTGTTCATTATAAACTTCTTCCTCCCTAGAGCCTTTATATTCCCTTTCCCAAAACCTATACCTTGTCTTGGGTTTAGGGTAACTGGAATCGTTTTGGTACTCAATTAGGTCCCTTTCAAGTTTTTTAACCTTCCGCCTAATTAATTCATAACAGTGTTCATCAATTCCTTTTTTAATCTTAAAATATTTCTCTTTTTCTTCTGGTATTCCAAACATAAGGTCATTCATAATACAATAATTTAAATTGTCAATTTCTTTCATTAAATCACACTTTTCTCTTTCATTTTCATCAACCATACTTTTTAAGACTTCAAGCCCACATCTCTTAAAAATTGCAATCAGTTCGTTATGAAATGTACTCCCTGAAACAACATTGTTTGGGTATTTACAAATTCGTAGCCCTTTAGGCACAATATTTTCAGAGATAATTTGCTTTAAATAACTGTTTTCCACATCCAAGTTTTATATTTATGTAATAGTTTTTCAAATTTGTCTAACTGATTTTTGTACGAGTCAGTCATTCGTTTAGGGTTAATGTTTTTTCTTTAAAATCAGCAGAAAAACTAACCTGAAGCCATTCCTTAAGGTTAAAGTTCTTTCTGCTACAGTCATTATAATTTCCTATTTTACGAGATTCCTGCTTGCTCGTTTCTTTCTCCAAGACAAGGTATAGGTTTTGGGAAAGTGAATGTAAAGGCTCTAGGAAGGAAGAAGTTTATAATGAACACACAAGGGAAGGGAAATATGTGACTGAAGTGGATGATTTTAACGAATACCCCCATTACGGAGATCAGAGAGAATGCGGAATAAAAATAGAATTTTACCAAACTCACCAGGCTCCAAATTTTTTTTTGGGGGGGGGACAAGAAGGGGGAAAGGGAGGTACTTGTAGTAGTGATGCCACAACAGGGTTAAGGAAGATATTATTCAGGACACTACAAACACCTTTAAATTCACAAAAGGTGACTTTAGTATATATAATTTTAGCTCTATAGAACTGCATAATGAACACTTTAATTTACTTTCTAAAGGTATGAAATGTATACCCCTTAAAAATGGGGATCTTACAAGGACTGTATTAGATGTTAAAACTTTTTTAAGAAAAATCAACCTTGACATTTTTTTTAGTCATAACACTACTATAGGGTCAACCAATTTGGGGAGAAAGAGCACATTCAACCCCCCTACACCCACCACAAATAAAAAATTTTGAGTGTTTAGTTGAAGAAGAAATAAGAAGTAGTTTTGATAAAATAAGGTACAAAACAAACCTTGACAGACGAAAAAATAGTGTTTTAAACAAATTAAGAAATGACACGAACACAAGGGTTATGAAACCGGATAAAGGGGGAGGAATAGTTTTAATGGACGCCCTTACTTAAGAAGCTAAGATGAATGAAATTCTAAGAGACACCAGTAGGTACATTAATATTTCAAGAAATGAAATAAATATAGCTTATCAAAGGATAGATATCGTCCTTGAGGAACTTTTACTTGAAGGATTAATAGACAATAAAATGTATAGGTACCTAAAGGTGGATAAACCAAGAATACCAACTATATTTGGAATTCCCAAAATATATAAAGATGGGATGGATCCACCTTTAAGGCCTATTGTTTCGGCGGAAGGGTCCAAAACTTTACCCCTTGCCAAATACACTGATTCAAAGTTGAAAAACTCATGGTTAAAGCGAAACAATATCCTAAGAGATTCATGGGACTTTCTTAGGTGTGTAAAACAGGAATTGTACAAAGAAGATATGTATTTTCTTACTATTGACGTAATAAACCTTTTTTCCGGTATCTCCTATAAGGAGGGTTTAATTTTGTTGGAAGAAATAATATTTGAGGACAGGAACCTAACACACAATTAATGTACAGTGATTTTTCAGTTATTGGATTTGGTCCTTAAGTACAATTTTCTTTATTTTAAGGGGGAATATTTTCATCAAATAAAGGGTGTAGCCATGGGTGCAGCTTGTACACCAAGATATGCAAATTTGGTGTTAGCTAAATGGGAAGAAAATTTGGTCTTTAATTCTATATACAACCAGAAGTGGTTGTTATATAAAAGATTTTTGGACGACATTTGTATTTTTTGGAATGCACCCAAAGAAGAAATTCCTGATTTTATACAGTTTTTAAACAACAGTACAAACTTTTTAAAATTTACATATAATGTAGAAAAGGAAAAATTATACTACTTGGATATAGAGATATACAAGAAAGATAACAAGTTTAACTCTGAAGTATACAGGAAGAGCATATATTCAATTTTTATTTACATTTTAACAGTGCTCATCCTGTTCACCAAAAAATAAATTTGGTAAGGGGTGAATACATAAGGTCCTCTAGAATGACTTCTAATACTGATGACTATAATGAGGAAATGAAACTTCTGAAACAAATGTTCAAACAAAGAATTATCCACACCCTTTGATTGACAAAGTAGAGAAAGAAATCCTGGGGGAAAAGGACAGGGAAATTCCAACCAATTTTAGGGTGTAATGAAGCTAGTATTGAACATAGTAAATCGGAGGAGAATCTTAATAGGGCTTTGGTTTTAGAATTTAATGCAAGTTTGACTTTGGTTAGGAATATTGTTGACAAGGAATGGAACAGATTAATTACTATTACAGATCTTGACAAAATAGCCAAAGAAAAATTGAGGATGGTTTACAAAAATTCTTGCAGCTTAAAGAATTTATTAGAAAATAATTTTACAGCTGGTTCAGGAAACAAAAGAAGAAAGAAAAGAACCTTTAAGTGTGGGCACTGTTCACAGTGTCCTCATATTGCCAACAAAGAGGCAATATGCTTGGAAAGTAGAAAAATTGTGATAGAAGGAAAATAATACACCAACTGTAATGATATGGGTATAGTGTATTTGGCTAAATGTGAGTCTTGTCAAGCACTTTATATAGGGAAGACTGAGTGTAAATTAAAAAAGAAGAATTTACGAACATCTGTATGATGTACAAAACAAAAGAGAGAATGATACCCTATATAAACATAAGTTTGATTGTAAGGATGCAAACTTTCTATTTTTTACACTAGAAAGAGTAAACAGTGATGAAAGGGGTGGCTTATGGGAAGAAAGGATTGAATATAGAGAGCTTTGGTTGCAAGTAACCTTGCAGGCGAATAAATGGCCAGGGGTGAATAAATGTATTTCCATTGCCCCCCCTTCTCAAACTCAGAGCTGCAAAATTATAACGTAAATGGTAGTAATGGTGTAGATCACTCTATTTTATTATTTTAGCTTTAACACTATTGTTTCAATCACACTTTTTAAACTTTTGACCATAAGCGACTCAACAACATACTAAATGGGAATTTTTAATAAGTGTTTATATTGCTTACTTTTTGGTGCAATTTATATGACCACAAGATGCTATTATAAACCAGATTAATAAATAGTTTTATCTTGTTGGAAGAATTTTAAATGTTTAAAATATTGAGTTTTTTAATATTATATGAATTTTTTATCCAAGTTTTAGTGTGCACTTATTTATGTATTCATTTAATGTTCTTATTAAGCAATTTTTTAAGAAGTTTTATTAAACATGTTTAACATGTACTGTTTTTAACCTCTTGTAACCAATTATGGTAATTTAAAAGGTTTCAGACTGGACTTTCTTAATTGAAACTATTATAAATGAGTAGTTTAGAGACATCAGCCCACATCTGAGGAAGTTCTTGAAACGAAAACGTAATTATTTGGAGCGTTAATGTTTTGAGTGTTTATGTCGATGCATTTTGTTTTGCATTAAATTCAGTGTACCCGACTGTCTGCGAGCTTTACTGTGCACCTTCTGGGGTCCAGTTTCAAGTTTATTGGTGTATTTTTGGACTTTTTTGCATGTTTTGTTGGATTTAGTAGTGCCTACAGCCTACCATCTGGCGCTTCTAGCCACAGCCCATGATATTCCCTTTACAGGTCATATGGGTATAAAACATGCAAAGAGGCATATTATCCAAAACATCTATTGGCCTGGAATTTCCAGAGATGTAACAGGGTACTGCAGGATCCGTGAGCAGTGCCAAAAGATAGGCAAGGCAGGAGACAATGTGAGAGCTCCTTTGATGTCTTTGCCTGTGATTGAGGAGCCATTTCAAAGGGTTGCTATGGATATTGCGGGTCCTCTGAGTATGCCAAATTCCACAGGGAAAAAGTATATCCTAGTGGTAGTGGATTATGCTACACGATACCCTGAGGCAGTGGCTTTGTCCTCCAATGAGGCAGAGAAGGTGGCAAATGCTTTGTTAGAGATTTTCAGCAGGGTAGGTTTCCCAAAAGAAATACTGTCTGCCAGAGGTGCCAATTTCATGTCAGACCTGCTGGCTTGTCTGTGGAAGTCCTGTGGGGTGAAGCACATGAAGACCACCCCCTACCATCCCCAGACTAATGTTCTTGTTGAGAGGTTAAACTCTACAGTCAAGTCCATGCTACGGGCATTTGCAGATCAGTTTAAGAGGGTGTGAGACAAATATTTGCCCCATCTTTTGTTTGCTTACAGAGAGGTTCCCCAGGAATCCACAGGTTTTTCACCCTTTGAGTTGCTGTATGGGCATAAGGTGAGGGGACCTCTAGATTTAATTTGAGATGAGTGGGAAGGTGAGTGTGAGACTCGCAAGGAATCTGTTGTGGCATACATCCTAAACCTCAGGACAAGGAGAACCTGGCAGAAGCCCAACAACAGAAAAAGGTGTGGTATGACAGGAATGCTCGAGCTAGAGAGTGTGCTGTGGGGCAGCAGGTAATGGTTCTCATTCCTGTCAGACACAACAAGCTGCAAGCAGCTTGGGAGGGTCCCTACAAGGTGGCAAGAAAGGTAAGTGATGTTAACTACATGGTGGAACTGCTAGCCAGATGGCAAGGGCACAAAATGTACCATGTTAACATGATGAAACCTTACCATGATAGGGAGGCCCTTGTACTGAGCATTTGCAGTGGATTGCAGGAGGAGTCTGAGGGAGATCTGGGGACTGATCTCCTCAGTGAGGCTCGGGCTGACACCTCAGTGGAAGGGGTAGCAATGCCCCAGCAGCTATCTCCTACTCAGGTTCGAGAAATCAGAGCAGTGTTGCAGGAATTTGGGGACATGTTCACTGGGAAACCAGGGTGCACCCACCTAGTGCAGCACCAGGTGGATACAGGGCCCCAAAGGCCTATTAGGCAGGCCCCTTATAGGGTGCCTGAGAGAATCAGACAGACCCTGAGGGAGGAGGTACAGGAGATTTTGGAACTAGGTGTGATTCAAGAGTCCATCAGTCCCTGGGCCACCCCAGTGGTGCTGGTGCCAAAGGAGGATGGCAGCACCAGGTTCTGTGTAGACTACAGGAAATTAAATAGTCACACAGAGTCGGATGATTACCCAATGCTTAGGACAGATGAGACCCTAGAGCAGCTGGGTGGGGCTAAGTATCTTACAACCATTGATCTTACAAAGGGTTACTGGCAGGTGCCCTTGACTCCCAGTGCTAGACAGGTCCACCTTTGTGACTCCTTTTGGCTTGCACGAGTTCACAAAGATGCCCTTTGGGATGAAGAATACCACAGCGACTTTCCAGAGGCTGGCAGATAATATCCTAGCAGGAGGGTTTGCCCTTGCTTACCTAGATGATATTGCCATCTACAGCCATTCCTGTCCAGAGCACCTTCAGCATATCAGGGAGGTGCTGAGCAGACTACAGAGGGCAGGGTTGACCATTAAGCCGAGCAAATGTCAGGTGGGTATGGCAGAGGTCTCCTATCTAGGACATAGAGTGGGGAGTGGTAAGATAAGGCTAAAACCTGCCAAAGTGGAAGCCATTCAGGCATGGCCTGCGCCTGTTCCAAAAAGCAGGTGAGGGCATTTTTAGGGACAGTAGGGTAGTACAGAAAGTTCGTCCCCAGTTATAGTACCATAGCTGCTCCCCTCAGAGACCTGACAAGGAAGAACAAAGCCAGATAAGGTAATGTGGACCCCAGCATGTGAGCAGGCATTCCAGAAGCTTAAAGAAGCTTTGGGAGGACCCCCTGTGTTAGCCAGTCCAGATTACAGCAAATACTTTGTTGTGCAGGTGGATGCTTCAAACCATGGGGTGGGGGATGTACTTAGCCAGATTTCTTCAAAGGGAAAAGAGCACCCAGTGGTTTATCTCAGACATAGGCTCCAACCCAAAGAGGAATGCTATGCAGCTGTAGAAAAGGAATGTCTAGCCATAGTGTGGGCACTGCAGAAACTTCAGCCTTATATGTATGGAAGAAAATTCACTGTTATGACAGATCACAACCCTCTAACATGGTTAAACAGAGGCAGTCAGCAAAATGCCAAGTTGTTAAGATGGAGCATGGGGTTGCAAGCATATATGTCAGTACAGCACCACAGTGGGAGCAGCAATGCCAATGCAGATGGGCTCACAAGACAGGGAACGGGGTAAGGTATACTCAGATAGACCTGACCCTCTCAAGAGGCATTTCTCAAGGGACACTTGAAAAACTAGCTTGAGTTCTCCGGGGGTGGGGGGTGTGAAGATTGGTAGAGAAGGGTGAAGGCTGCCAGCCTAGTCAAATAGAATTTGATACATAATTCTGGCATTTGTAAATATAAATGTAAAATGCAGGCTTGTTTCTTAAATGAAAGAAAATACTGTAAAAGGTTGAACTTCAATACTGTAGCAACATTGCCATCTGCTGTAAGGAAAACTAAGTCAAGCATTTCAAATCTTTCTTTTAAAGTTAAAATTATTTCAAATCTAGCCTTTGATTTGTAGAGCTCGGAGTCAGTCTGTCTGGGCTAGCACATTCTTTCTATTGTTTTAACTTAAGGAATAATTACTAGAGTGTACATGTGAAATGTCTTTTATTGTTGTAGCTTCCTGAGCAGGTGTTAGCTTGCTAAATAATGTAGCCTGTTGGCCTGGGAACCCAAGGCTAAGTGTCAAAATGATGTAATGTGTATACTGGGAAAACCTAAATGTCAAAATTCTGTACTCTCGGAAGGCCCAGCAGAAATGTTTGTTAGTGATTTTAAAAACTACTGCTCAGAGAGAGACTGTAAGCATTTTGATCTTGGACATCCAACTCAGCACTGCTTATGCTCTATGTAAGTAAGTTACTTTAGAAGCACGTTTTCTTGTAGCAATAGCTAGGAATTAAAAAAAAATATTAAACAAAGTGTTTTTCTGTTGTGTCAGAACTGTACTACTGAATTATTTTGAGTTTCTGTGTGATCTCTGAACTCTTGAATAGCACTGTGGTGTAGTAGTATTGTCTTGTGTTTTTAGTATTTATTATTAAATATTTTTAAATCCTTTTAACTGTGGCTGGTTTGTGCAGAGATAATTTAAGCTCTAGAGTACATTGCATATTTATAGAGTTTATTGTACAAAGCCACACTAATCAACCTTAAAACTGTTTAGTCACACTTATCATTGGATAATAATATTGCAGAGTAATAATTGGACACCCTTTTAAGGGCCTTTGGGTAGCTGATAATCCTTAGCTGGTGGTGGCAGCAATTACTATCATACAGTCTGTGTATAGGGGCATAGCTGGAGAATCTTTGTCAGCCTTTCCCAGGAGTGCCTGTGAAGCTGTATAAATACTTATCTCAAAGTGTGTGTGTGTGTGTGTGTGTGTGTGTGTGTGTGTGTTTAAGCTACTTGGGCAGGGACACAAAGCACTTGTTGGACAGAGAGGGTACTGGAGGTTAGTTTGCCAGCTAGGCTGAGATCTGGACCCTATAGCTGTGCCAATGGGGAGTCTTATTGGGGACCTGAAGAGCAAGGAAGCAACCAGCCCCAGACTGACTGTGACATCTGTGTGCTCTTAAGGGAAATTGCATTTTGCTGTGTGCATTTGTTATCCTTTCTCCTATATGAGACACCCTCTCTGGTGTTAGTGGTGAGGATTGAGGCTCCTTGATTGCTGGGCCAGGATACGAGCATCACACATGTATCTATCTATCTATCTATATATATATATATATATATATATATATATATTTATACATTGCACTTTTTAACTTGGTTTTGATTTGCATATGCATTAATTGCTTAACTGATTTATTGTATTTGCATTTTCATTGGCTATTTGTTTAAACTGAATGAATGTTAACTTGATTTTAATGTCTGAAGAAGTGGCAATGGTAGCCATGAAAACACTTACACAATAAACGTTTATCCATGCTTTTATCTTGCCTTCATTGCTCTACCAGTATTTTTGTGTATATGTATGTATGTATATATATATATATATATATATATATATATATATATATATATATATATATATATATATACATACACACATATACATACAAATATTTCAAGCATGGGCATTAATGCCCTTCTAGCTTGCCAATATGTCAAAACACTTGTTCCCATAATAAGTATCCAGGCTGTTCTTAAAGATATGTAAACTAGGGAATTTGGTAGCCTGTTTCATGCATCAGCTACTCTGTCAGAGAACCAATTAGTACACTTCTCATTCCTACAGAATCTTCTACATAGGTTGCCTGATGATTCTCTAATACTTTTTGTTAACCCCAAACATTCCCAGAGGTAGCTGTCACTAAATGCCCTATATACCTAAATAAGATCTCCTCTTAGATATCCGTAAGAGACACTGTACAAGTTCAGATATTTTAGTCTTTCATAATAATTTACAATTTCACATCCATGGACACCCTTGGTATATTTTCATTGTACTCTTTCCAGTTTACTCATGCTTGCTTTCTTACAGGATTTCCATATTGTTATCCCATACTCAAGTTTGAGCCTAATGTAACAAACAATGACTTTATTATTTTTGATTTCCTAGACTTTATAAATCTTTTTATACAACCTATAGTTCTATAACTATCATTAACCAAGTGGTTGATATGATTAGAAAAACTCAGTGCTGAATCTACCCATATACCCAGGTCCTCAAATGAGTCTACAGTTTAATCACTGTGTGCTGTATTAAATATTCACCTTTCAATTTATGCCTACCAAACATACCTCTCAACCTGGAAACATCAAAAATTTGGACAAGGCCCATGAAAAATAGGTACAAATCTGCATGCTGATTAACATAAAATTTGCATACATAATGATGTAACCCTGTCCACTCCAGTGGAATTATGGGATATCACCCTTCAAACGCAAACTGAAAAACAGACTACCAAAATATGGCGCCAGAGTCCCCCTGCAGCCATTCCAATGTCCCATTACCTGGCTATTTTGTCCCATTTACCATAAACACCAATGTGCATACTGATTTACTTCTGCAATGATTATTTGGATTTTATTTTAACATTTTATAGCACAATGCACAAACACTAGTAGACATCTGCTAAACAAAGCAATACTGTCTCACAATGAAAACAGACTTAGCATTAAGACTTCTCTGCCCTTGAAATTCATATTAATTGAAACAGCATTGAAACCCACACCACATCCAACGAAAATGCATCTGGCCAGTGGTGGTGGATAAAGATTACCTTTGGGCTGTTTTCAAATCATAGGCCCCTTGCATATAAAACAAAAAACTTACATGTGTTCTTCGATACACCTTCCTGACTTTATTAAATTATAACATAGCACACTAGTTAGACTTAGATCGCATTTTAAATTTATTGTTTGAACATTTTTCCAGTAGGCAATTAAACAAAATGCAAAACTGAATTCTAAACATTTCCATCATAATATATATATATATATATATATATATATATATATATAAAATTACAGTAATGTAAGCCATGGGCATCTTGCACAGCTTCTCGAACTTATTTTAAATTTCAGTTTTTTGCTTGACTTGCTATGATTTGTGTTATCAGACCAACTCAATAGCTGTAAATTAGAAGTTATGTACCTAACATAATGTTCCATGTTAGTTGTCTTCTCTCGCCTTCTTTCTTGCTGGATGGGTTTGGTCCGACTCGGCACTTGCTAAGCTCAAAAGTCACTTCCACCAGCTCGAGGCAGCCCTATATCCCATGATGCAAGGCGGTGATTACCCAGATCTCGTTTGGTAGCTAGAGGAAAAGAAAAATAACTACTATCTTCCCCCAAGGGAAGAAGAACAACTAGCCTGAGAAAAACTGTAAGGGGAACCCAGGTAACTAAGTGCAGAGCTAACTGGTGTCCAAGGGAGAAAAACTCCCAGAGAAGGAGACAGTTCAAGGTCTGTCCAGGCTAGGGGGACATGAGGGAGGGATGCAAGAAAGAAGAGAAGACAACTAACATGGAACGTTATGGTAGGTACATAACTTCTAAATGTTAAGTTGTCAATCTCGCCTTCATTCTTGCTGGATGGGACCGCGTCCCTAGCACCTCTATCCTGGGTGGCTCAATGGAACAGACTCTTGAGAACTGTGGAACCAAAACTCGCCCTGTCTCTGGAGGCCAAATCCAATTTGTAATGTGAGACGAAGGTATGAGGAGTGGCCCAAGTGGCTGCTGCACAAATAGTGTCTAAGGGTAGTCTAGCCTGAAAGGCTGTAGATGTGGCTAGGCTTCTGGTAGAATGTGCTTTTGGTGTTGAGATCAGCTGTTTGCCCCTAAGCTGATAAATGTAAGAAATAGTGGAAGACAGCCATCTGGATAAGGTCACCTTAGAAACAGGGAGACCTTTCTTATTTTCAGCATAAGAAAGAGAAAGCTGATCAGACTTTCTATATTGCTTTGATCTGTCCTATTAATACCCGAGTTGGCGATGAACATCTAGGCAATGCAATTTTTGTTCCGCCCTATCAGAATAATTGGGAAAAAACACTGGAAGATCAATAGATTGGTTTAAATTTGTCTTAGAAGCAACCTTGGGCAAAAAAGATGGATTAGTTCTCAAAGATACTCTATCCTTGTGGAAGACCAAGTATGGGGGACGAACACAGAGAGCATGAAGTTCAGACACCCTTCTAGCCGAAGTAATAGCGACCAGAAAGAGTATCTTCCAAGAGAGAAATTTTAACGAGCATGTAGCAGCCGGTTCAAAAGGGGGAAGTATTAAGGATGCCAGCACTAAATTTAGATCCCACTGCGGTGGAGGATCCATAACAGGGGGTTTAAGTAGGAAGATCCCTCTGAGAAAGGCTTTGCAAAGTTTGTGAGACATAATGTTCTGGTCTGCAAATCCGACATGAAAATTCGAGATTGCTGCCAGCTGGACTTTAACTGTGGAAGAAGAAGAACCAGAGTGAAAAATTTCAGCTAGGAAGTCCAAAACTGACTGAATAGGGGCAGTGAAGGGATCTATGTTCTTAGACCTTGAACAAAAGGAAAAACGTTGCCATTTGCTAGAGTAAATCCTTCTGGTAGAGGGCTTTAGAGAAGCTACTATGATATCCCTAACGGGATTAGAGATCATAGGAAGCCTGGCTAAGGAAGGAAGTGGAGCAACCAAGCAGTGAGGTTGAGGGAACGAATGGACCGGTGCAGCTGACCCGACTGGTGGGTCAGAAGATCTGGAACTGGATCCAGATGCCAAGACTGCACTACAAGATGTCGATGAAGGAATGGGAACCAAATTTGTCGAGGCCAGTAAGGGGCAATGAGAATCAGCTTGGCTCTCAAGTCGGTAGCCTTCTGAAGCACTTGAGGAATCAACGGAAAAGGGGGAAAAGCATAAAGAAGTTCCCGGGGCCAATCCTGGGTTAGAGCGTCTCTGGGATGATGGCCTGGAAGTGGAAAGAGAGAGAGAAGAAGTCTGGGCATTTGCTGTTTTGGGGTGTAGCAAAAAGAGCGCAGCAAGGAGGGCCCCACTTCTGAAAAATCTCTTCCGCTATAGATTGTTTTGAGAGACCACTTGTGAGGCATGAGTATAGCTCTGCTCAATCTGTCCGCTATGATGTTGGTTTTCCTGGGGATATGCGTTGCAATCAGAAACCGCTGAGAGGAGATCGCCCATTGCCAAAGTCTGCGAGCTTCTCGACACAGAGGATAGGACTTGGTCCTGCCCTGTTTGTTGATATACCATACTACGGACATGTTGTCCGTGTGAACTGTGATAGTTCCTAAAGGAAGAAAGTCGTAGAGGGCTTGCAACGTTAAAAGCACTGCTCTCATCTCTAGGACATTTATATGCAGGTGGTATTCAAACAGTTGCCACGTGCCATGGACCATCCTGCCCTGATAATGCCCCCCCCACCCGATCAGGGAGGCATCCGAAGTGACCGTGGCTACTGGGGCCGGGGGAACAAATGGTCTGCCCTGATGGACTAGGGGGGAAGAAATCCACCAGGATAGGTGGCTCTTGCAGATCTTTGTGACAAGGATCTTGTGACTCATGGGCAACTGCTGGAAGGACCATTGGGTAAACAACATCCACTGTAGGAGAGGCATGTAAAAGCGGGCCAGAGGAAGAAGTGTGATGGCAGCTGCCATTAGGCCTAAGACTTTCAGGACCAACCTGGCTTGTACCTTTTTGCTGAATAGGATTATCCGAACATGATTTTGGATATCTAGAATTCTTTGATTTGTTAGATTTGCCGACATCTGAGTAGTGTCTAGATCTGCACCTATAAAGGTAATAGATTGGCAAGGCGATAAGGAAGACTTTTCAAAGTTGACAGAAATCCCTAACTGGCTGCAGAGACGTAGAGTGTAATCCCTGGCCTGCAGAAGTTGATGCCTGGTGGTGGCTGTGAGGAGCCAGTCGTCTAGATACGGAAACACCTGGAATCCCTGACGTCTCAGGTGAGCTGTGACCACTGCCATGCATTTGTTGAACACTCTGGGGGCTGTGGTGAGACCAAAGGGCAGGGCTCTGAATTGAAAATGACTGGTCCCCAGCCGAAAGCGGAGAAACCTTCTGGAGCGTCCCCAGCCGAAAGCGGAGAAACCTTCTGGAGCGTCTGTGGATTTTTATGTGATAGTATGCATCCTGAAGGTCTATAGAGCACATCCAGTTGTCTTTGCCCAGAAAGAGCAAAATCGATTGAAGTGTGACCATCCTAAAACTCGTCTTTTTGATAGACTTGTTTAGTCTGCTGAGGTCTAATATTGGTCTCCAGTCTCCCGTCTTTTTGGGGACCAAAAAAGAACCTTGAGTAGATTCCGGATTCTAAATGGCCTGCTGGAACTGGCTGGATGGCCCTTTTGTCTAGAAGTTTTGAAACCTCTAGCTTTGCAATTTCCCTTAGACCGGGTGGAACGTCTGGAAGGGATCCTTTTTGAGGGAATGGTCTTTTCTCGAAAGGTATTTTGTAACCCTCGGATATGATCGACTGTACCCATTTATCTTGAGAAAGGGAAAGCCAGGCTTCTGGGTACAGTGACAATCTCCCCCCAACTGCCTCCAAGGGTGGGCAGTCGGGCAACATCTCAGGGATGCTGGAAGGGCTTGTCAGAGAGAGGCTCTCTGCTGCCCTGGTTCTGTGGACCCCGTCTGCCCCTAGGGCGGCGTCTGTTGTTATTACCCCCTCTGCCTCTGGGGGTAAACTGACCATGTGCGTCAGGCGTGACTCCTTGAGATTTTCGGAACCACATTTACCCTCCCTTCTGACCTTTGGGGTAAGGTCTTGAAGGGGTGGGGAAATGGACTCCTACGGCAGAAAGAGTCTTGCCATCTTGCTCGCACCTGGTCAAAGTGTCCTTCACATGAGGTCCAAACAAAGTTGTCCCATCAAAGGGAGAGTTTGTGAAGAACGCCTTAAAGGGGTCTGCAAAACTGCAAAGTCGCATCCAGGATTGACATTTGAGAGCCAACTCCTGTGCCTGCAGCTCTACTCGCTCCATCGGCTGCATAAGAAATGAGCCACATGGAGGAGTTAGTTATGGAATTTAGGATTCCCAGCTGAGAGGCAATCTTCTCTTGAGCCCCAACCGCTGACGGATCCTGTACCACCTCACCCAATTCCTTGAGGATATCTCTTTGAAGTCGGGTGAAGTGACATAGATAATTCAGCGAACGCATAGCAAAGGTCGCTGAGGAAAACATCCACTTGCCATACCTGCCCATGGTCCTAGACTCCTTGTTAGGAGGATGGACCGGTACGGAAGGATCTGCAAGTTCCTTTTTGGTGGCGGCCGCCACCACCATGGCATCAACCGGGACACCTTTGGTGAGAAACTGTTTTTCAGTGGGGGCCGTGATGAATTTAGAAGGCCTCCTCGGGACTGGTTCCACGGAATCAGGAGATGCCCACGCCTTTCGAGTTATCACGTCCATGAAGGGGTCAAAAGGTGGAGAAACCCAGGAGGTGGAGGGTCGAGAAACAAAAGCCTCCAGGTATACCGACTCATCCTCAGAGGGGTTAATGGAGGGCCAGTTCCCCCTCTGTTTCAGGAGCTCAAGAATGTCTGAAAAGGAGACATCCTCAGAGGGGGATCTTGGGGACCCCTCCGACTCATCTAAGTCAGTATCTGATGTTGTAGACTCAGGGGAGTCTAAATGCTTCCTCTTGCAAATCCTCTTACGCAGGGGTTCCCCTGAAGGATCAGGAGAAACCTCGGAAGAGGAAGGTATTCCCAATGGGGAAACCTGGGGCAATGGATCTCTGGGTCCGGGAGCAAGAGAGTGGGAAGAGATATCTACAGGCACTGAAGAGGGAGGAGCTAAAGGGACCGACTGTTGACTCAGCTCGGGGGCTAGTACACTCCTCATCACCTCGAAGGCTCCCCTCCCAGGGAGGACCAAGAGCTCCTGCTCTGAGGAAACAGGAATCCCCCGGCCTCACCGAAAAGGAAGGCTCTGAAGCAGATGTCGGTGCCGAGCTTACCAAAGCCGAAGCTCCGAGGGGGAGAATGGGGTCGGACAAGGGTCCGATGCCACTCGCCCCCTCGGAACAGACAAGGGAAGCCCGACGACCGGATCCCTCCAAGGACGGTCTCAAGGAGGAGATAGGAGTCAAAGACAACGGAGCTGAAAGGAGTGGTATCGGCTCCGAAGCACCAACAGTCACAGTTCCAATAAGCTCCGGCTCCGAGCTCTGAAGGAGAGTCGAAGGAGGAATTTCTGGAGGGTGTGGAATAGCGGTCGTCTGCTGAGATGGGCTATGAAGCATCTGGGCCAGTGCCTGTGATTTCAGCAGTCTACTCACCACTCTCTCCAAGTCATGGTCTGAGAGTCTGGAAGACCTTGAGGATCGGCTCTGATGGCTCCGCTCCGAAAGTAAGGGAGAGGCCAGAGCCGAATGAATAGATTCCAGTTACGGAGATCTGGATCTCTTTCTCGATGGAGCCATCGGAGCCGAAGAACCTTCAGTTCCAGTTGGAGCCAACAACTTGTCGGGTCCGAGCTGGGTCAGAGATGTGTCGGCTCCAGCCGGAGCCGACACAGGCATGGAAGCAAGAGTATCGGCGCCGATACCAAACCTTCCGAGAAGGCAGGATCGGCTCCAGCCGGAGCCGATCTCGACTCCGAGGGAGTCGGAGACAAGGCTGAAGGCTTGGACACTGAAGCCTGAGCCTTGGGACACTTTGAGGGCTTCCCCGAGCCGGACATAGCCGGGAAGCTCTCAGGCTTTAATAAGCCCCTGAGAATAAGCTTATTTCTATGTTCCTGCAGGACTCTCTGGCTGAAGGAGTGACAAATAGCACAGGAGTCCTGCAGGTGTAGAGGGCCCAGGCAATAAATACAAGAAGTGTGACCGTCTGTCAGAGACATCTTCTGACAGCACGAGTCACACTTCTTGAAGCCTGAGACCCTAGCTTCTTTGGACATGACTGAATCCCTAATACGCACACACTACACAGTCAGTCCCAAAAATTAGACTAATTTAACCAAAACCAAGTACAGGGAAAAAATACACAGACACACCCAAACAAATCCTGACAGGAAAAATATAGGAGGGGTAAGGACCTAAGGCCTGACTAGCAACAAATATAACTAAAGGGAACGGGACACTAACGGGAATAGGGCTAAGTGAATCGGAAGTTAATAAAATAATATATATATAAAAATAAGGTACTGGGGTGGACTAAAGTCTCAGAATTATAGTTAGAAAAATTCACTTACCAGGAGCTGGTAAAATGTTACCTCATGAGCGAAGCGGCAAATGAGATCTGGGTAATCACCGCCTTGCATCATGGGATATAGGGCTGCCTCGAGCTGGTGGAAGTGACTTTTGAGCTTAGCAAGTGCCGAGTCGGAGCCGAGGATTGGCTCTGAACCCATCCAGCAAGAATGAAGGCGAGATTGACAACTTAACATTGCACAACAAAATAAACTAGGCAAACTGCATGTTTTTAGACTTCCAATTTTTAGTCCAAGTACTGACAGACCCTCTCCTACATTCATCCTGAAGCATCAAAATGATAACTGTAATCCAGGTGCTGATAACTGGCCACGCTTGCTTCTCCACTGTCTGTAGTGGAAAAATGTGTTTTTATCTTTAATGCTGGAAAATGTTCTGTACTTGTTTAAAAATATTTTTCTTAAAATGCAGCACAGAACAAAATAATTATGATTTTCTGTACCTGAATTTAGGTTAATGATATATTTTGCTCTTTCCACTGAGACACAGATGCCCATTTTCTCACTTCTGTTTTATTTGTAGCTACACCCTTGACTTGTTACGCCCACCCCCTTTAAAAGTACAACACCGCAGTACAGTATCAGCAATGCATCTACATACTGTGGGAGTAGAACCCACAGCCTTCTGCATCAAAAGCAAGTATTTCATATGTTATGTTATTAACAATGCAAACAGACTCAGCATAAGCAACACTAAACTTCTCTTCCCCTGAAGTTCTCAGCTCCTTGTAAAATCCACTCGACACTCAGCTATATCTCTCAGATTTGCAGCAGAAGAAATCTGGAAAAAGCCAAAATTTATTGGGCGGGGAGGACAAAAGCTCAAAAACCAGGGACACATTTTAAACATTGCTTGTATAATTTTGGAAAGTTGCTAGAATAAAATGTTTTGTTACCACCATGCATTTCATTGCCAAGTCTTGAACCCAGCACCCTGTGCACTACCAATCAGAGCAACTTACCACTATTGCTGAAAAATTGTGCTACGGAGTTACCAATAAGTGCTCAGTCAACTCTGAATATGGTTAAGTTAATCCAACCGAAAGAAACAGCTTCACCTCTGATAAAAACAGCTCCACACCATCACAAAAGCATTTCCATAACGCTGAGATAAAAAATGATGCTTTATTTGAAAAGAATTACAAAAGCCAACACCACTACAGAGAAACGGTTAAGTGCTTTCACCCATATGATATGGGCTTCTTCAGAACACCATATCTATTCCAAAGACGTTTTATAAAACTTTTTTGGCGCCAAAATGTACTAGTTCAAACATTTCCTTTCTTATGCATTAAAGCAATATTACCTGTCTATAAACATCACCCTGCCTAAAAAAAGGCATATACTCAGATTCCTAAAAATATATATGAAAAACTAATAAAACCAATAAAAACATGTAGATCTATGAAATACTGGCACTATTACTTGTAATATTTTATTGGAATACGTGCCACTATTGAATGTACTCTGCAACCGTTACTATGTTTCCACCCAGCATGAAACTATAACAACAGTAACTGTTGCGAAAAATTAGTAACATTCAGCTGTTTCCTAAAAACTACTTGTTAAATAAAAAAAACTACTTATTGAATAAAAAAAATTTTTTGCAATGACATCGTGATGCTTTTATAAACTTACTTAAATGTGCATGAAGTCAATGACTATTTTCACGCATCACTCTATATGTAAAGTTTATATAAAAACATGTAAAGAATGTATAAATCTAGTTGTCATTTTTCCAAGCATAACAAATATTTAACAATTTTATTGATTGGTTGCTACTGACCTTAGTTGATATCAAACAATAACTAAAAATATATGTTTGCCCATATTGTGTACATACGATGACTGTACCTTCTAAAATTTCCTAACATATGCTTTCTCTCAATTACTGAAAGGCTAATTTTGTGAACCAATATTAATAAAATAAAATAAAGTGTGAATATACAACTACCTGTAAATATATATATGTATATGTGTATGTGTGTGACTTATTCATCTCCAAAACTGAAGGGACATTTGAGAATGATCACTATAAGGAACATAAAAAGATGGACGTAATAAAATGGTCCTAACTCTTTTCCAATACAGGCTTGCAAGATATGTAATCATTAAGCCCTGGGGGTGAGGTGGCGTCAAGATATAACTGCCACCAAGTCTCCCTATAACTCAATAAACTCTTGTAGTCCCTACCTCGAGGATCATTCTTAATGGTGTCTAATATAGCAAATTTAAATTCATGTGTCTGACCTTTCATTTCTATGTGCCTATATAAAGCACTTGTAGGATCCCTCTTCCTTATATTGTACATGTGCTCATACATACATTTTTTTGGCACCTCTCTGTCTTCCCAACATAATAACCTGTGCATTCCTAGCACATTGCTATATATATCACCATTTTGGTATTACAATTCCCTTTAACAAATTTAAGTTTGGGTTTGAATTAATTTTGTATCACTATTTCCTTTTTATCTGTAATATGACAACATTGGTTACACGAACCACATTTTGTAGTGTACTGTGTTCTTTCACTGCTATTGTCGTTTTTTGTTGATCTGTATTGTTCTAAATAGCCTTTAATATTCTTTCCCAGCTTGACTACTATTCCTGGTTTATTACCTATAATTTCAGAGAGACTTGTATCACTGGTGATCAAATACCAATACTTCATAATAATTCCAATAACATCATTAACAATTGGACTATATAATGCAATAAAAGATCTCTGATGATGGTCCATCACTTTCAATTCCATATTGGTGTAATTAATAGACTTGATTACTAAGTTGTTATCCATGCCAGATCCTAACAGTGGTTTGTATTTATTATCCCATTCTTGTAACACACATTTATCCACCTCATTCAACATTTTGTTGTGGGTATCCTCTCTCATAAAACATATTATTAATAAGTCTAATTTCCTCTATTAAAGTATTATAATCTGATGTCATACATGAAGCTCTTATACATTGTCCTTTATATATATTGTGTTTTAACTTAGAAGGGTGAAAACTACTATATTCAAGGTAATCGTTAGAGAAAGTGCCTTTCCTATAAATTTTGGAATACAAACACCCTTCATTTTTATATACATATGTATCCAAACAGGCAATACCCTCCATACTTTGAGAATATGTAAATTTAAGAAAGTCACTGCTATTGTTCAAAAATTTAATAAATTCATCCAATTTATCCATACTAGAATTCCACAATATGTAAATGTCATCTAAAAATCTTGAATAATGAAAAATATCAGAAAAGTGTGGGCTGGGGAATAAGATGTTGTCTTCCCAGTCAAGCATTACCAGGTTGGCAAATAAGGGGGCACACACTGCTCCCATAGCTACACCCTGGTTTGCCTGAAATGCTCACCCTCATAATATATAAAATGATCTAATACTATATTCATTAATTCCATGAGTAGACTGACTTCTTCCCATTTTATATCTGAATGCTTCATAATGCTGTTACAAAATGCTTCAAGTCCAGCCTATTTGGGAATACATAAAAAGAGATTGATGACGTCTATGGTTACAAATATAAAGCTATTATTCCAAGAATGAGTGGGATCATTTCTTAAAAATTCCCATGAATCTTTGACCATATGAGGAATTTTATTATATATGTGTTTCAATCTGACGTGTATAAGTTTGCCCATCGGAAAAGTTTTGGACTTACTGCCCAAAATAATAGGTCGAAATGGTGGATCTATTGCATTCTTATGAACTTTTGGTATACCCACCAATGTGGCAAGCCTGGGATGCTTAACTTTCAAAAATTTGTATATTTCTTTATCTATTCTACCTTCTATGTAGAATTCTTCAATGTAAGAATCGATTCTTTGATATGCAATATTGATCTCGTTAATAGAAATTGGTTCATAATTACCTGAACCGTATAGGATGTCATACATTCTTTTAATATATTCAATGTTGTCATATAAAACTACCCCACCGCCTTTGTCAGGTTTCATTACTCTCACACTAGTGTCCGATTGAAGTTCACATAGTGTGTCTCTCTCCTCTATAGTCAAATTGCTAGTGAATGTTCATAGGTTCATACTAGGCTATCTGCCCTAGGGCATTTATAAGCCTAGCCAGTGTGTGTTTGGCTTTCGCCACCCATTTTAAATTAATTTTGCTATGCCCTTTTTTAAGGTTAGTATACTGTGCCTCTGTCTAGCAGTGACACAGAAGTGATACCCGGGGTAAACCTACGATCTCCCATCCACTCATCAAGATTCCTCTTGAAGAGAGTTAATGAGGGACTCTGCCTAACCTGGACTGGGATTTTATTCCAGAGTGAAGGGAGCCTCTGGGTTATGAATCTGTCCCTCCAGCATGTCCTATTTATTTCAGTGCTGAGGTTCAATTCTCTCGAGCGCATAATTCGATGGGATTTGGATTTTCTGAGGTGCGGCATGTCCATTAATTCCGGTTTGGACATGGCTTTATACATCAGGCACAGATCGCCTCTGAGCAGGCGGTATGCCACTGAGTAGAGATGGAGTTTCTTTAACCAAGCAGCATATGGCATTTGTTTGAGCCCTTTGATCCTCTTGGTGAGGTACTTTTGGGGTATTTCCAGTTGCTGCAGGTGTCTGGTAAGGTACATCCCAAAAGGGGCATTGTACTCAATTATGGGCCTGATGAGGGATGAGTAAAGAGGCACGATGCCCTCCCCTGATCTAGATGTGAATCCCTTCATGATTAGGTGGGCTACATAAAATGTTTTTCTAACCACTTTGGCCACGTGGTTGTCAAATGAGAGATTGCTATCAACTTGGGTCCCCAGGTCCCTAATTACTTCTTCTGTACTTAATGGATTACCACCTATGTGGTAATTTGTGGGCACTTTGTTTTTGCCAAAGGGGATGACTATACACTTTTTGGCGTTTAGCTTGAGGCCATGGCTTTGGCACCAGTTGTCTGTTTCTGAGGCCCTTTTGGAGGATGCTTGTGTTGGCTGAGAGTCGATTCTGGTGCCCAGTTTGCAGTCATCTGCGAACTTGGTCAGCCACAGTCCTTCTGTGTTGGCCTGTACCTCCGAGAAATATATACCGAACAAGACAGGTCCCAGGACTGAGCCTTGTGGGACGCCACTTGTAACTGGTTTGGAGCCTGACATGGCTCCAGCAATTCTAACCATGTGGGTTCTGTCCTTGAGCCAGTTTGCAACCCATCTAATGACATAGGGGTTTATATTTAAGCTGGTGAGCTTATCTATAATGCCCGAGTGGGGTATTGTATCAAAGGCTTTTGCGAGGTCTGGGTAGGCTGTGTGGACCACCTTCCCCTCGTCACTGGCCTTGGTGACTGTTTCAAAGAAATCAACCAGGTTTAAGAGGCAGGATCTGACCTTAACAAAGCCGAACTAGGTAGGATCCAGTGTCTGTAGGTCCCCAATATCTTTATTTATGAGATCCATGATGATCCTTTCCATAGCTTTGCAGACCAAGCTAGTCAGGCTTATGGGGCGATAGTTTCCAGGATCCGTTGAGGCACCACCTTTGTGGAGAGGGACCACTGTTGCTGTACGCCACTCTTTGGGTACATATCATGTAGTTAGGCTGAGATTGAACAGTAGTTTTATGTTTGGGTATAGCTCTTCTTGGAGTTCATGTAGGCCGCAGCACGGGACACCGTCTGGTCCCATTGATGCTGTGTTTTTTGCTTTGGAGAGGACGGCTCTTACCTGAGCATCTGAGATGTCAGGGGGGCAGCACTCTGCTGGGATAGATATTTGTGCTTTTGGTGGGGAGGGGGGAGAAGTTTGCGCTGAACCTGTCAGCTAGGATGTTGGCAATGTCTGTGGGTTCGGTTTATTTTTTGTCATTTTGGACTACTTCTGAACATATCTGGGAATTCCCACCCAGGTTCCTAACATAACTAAAGAAAGCCTTGTGATTATCCTTAGTGTCTTGTGCAATTTTTCTCTCGAAGCTGGCCTTAGATGATTTTATGAGTGCCCGTAGTTTTTTTGTTGATACTGATCAGAGATGCCTTCCCTTTTTAGGATTTTGCTCTATCATGTAGTAGCTTCCTCCTTCTATTGTATACTATATGTTTATGGCTGGGGTCCACCAGACAGGACTTCTGCCTTTGGAGGATTGGGTCTTGGTTTTATTTGGGATTGCATGATCCATGCATTCCTGAAGGTGTTCATAGAATGCGTTTATAAAGGATTCTGCGGTCTGGGCCATATTTTCCACAGGCCCGGGGGCTTTGAAGGCTTCCACCTTGGTTTTGAGGAGTGTGAAATTTGCTTTAGAGAAGTTTTTCACTGTGGTTTTCTGGGCAGGGGGTGGGGTCGGGATGTGAATATCCATTGAGATTAGTTTATGGTCTGATCTTACCAGTGAGGGATATACTTCTGGTCTGGAGCATAGAGTCCCCATGTTGGTGATGATCAGGTCCAGTATGTTTTCCCCTCTTGTGGGAGTGGTAATAAGTTGTTCCATAGCATTTGAGTTTATAAATTCTATATTCACCGTATAAATTGTAACTTACCACTATGCCAAATCAGCAGTTTCCTGAAGAATAGAAAGACTGAAACTTAAATGTCTATCATTTAGTGAATTCAGTTCTCACTTCTCACCACAGCTCCCAATCTCTTAGCACAAAAAATAACAGGACAAAGCCAATTATGGGGGAATACAGCCATACTGATCTTATAAACTTAGAAAATTGCTAGAATAAAAGGTTTGGTGTTGCCATTTCTTTTCTGAAGAATATGAAGTCTGAAATTCAAATGCCTGTCTTTATTTAGTGAATTCAATCCTTCACTAAAATCCAGAAAACCACAGATTTTATGAGGAACAGAACAAAAATACGAGGCATATATCTGGAAAGTTTTTCAGAAGGGGTGGTGGATAGGGACTTTAGGCTTTTGTCACCTGTACCCAAGGTACAAGGTTTGAGCCTGAGTACATTCACCTGGGGCACACGCACGCACACACACACACACACACACACACACACACACACACACACACACACACACACTCACACACACACTCACACACACACTCACACACACTCACACACACACACTCACACACACTCACACACACACACACACACTCTCACACACTCACACTTTCTCATTCAGAAACTCCATTTAGCAGGCTGTTCCATAGACAGACACACACACCTCTCTCCTTACCTTTACAGGGCAGCAGCTAAATAAATGGCTCTTCTCTTCCCTGTAGACAGCAGCATAATTCCAGTTGTTTGGCAGTGCTCTGCTTCAAACAGCTCTTCCCTACGTAGATAGCAGTAGCAGCATAGATTCCAGCCTCACGGCAGCCGGAAATGCATTCATATTGAGCTGAATGAGCTTCAGGTTATCAACTATGACACCCAGTAGTTTAGTTTGGGCTTCTGGGGAGATAACGCCATTGTTAGCTGTTATGTTGAAGGATGGCTAGGGGACCTGCATGTGGGGGAGAAGAGGAGCAGCTTAGTTTTGTTGGAGTTTAGGATTAGATGTTGATTGGAGAGCCATTTTTCCACTGTACTGAATGTATTTTGGGTTAATGTGAATAAAGTAGCTAGTGAGGTGTCAGAACAAATCAAGGTGGAGTCATCCATATATTGAATGCAAGTGGCATCTGAAATGACTGAATGAAAGTCATTGATAAGGATGCAGAAAAGAAGGGGTACTAGTATCAAGCCCTGGGGGACTCCTAATGTGATTTGCAGGTGAGATGATAGCTTGTCCTGCCATATGACTGCCTGTTGCATGCCCTGCAGGTAGGACTGAAACCACTGGAGTGCATGGATGTTTAAGGAGAAGGCCTTCAAGGTATTTACAAGCATTCTGTGGTCAGCCATGTCAAAAGCCTTGGATAGATCTAGAAAGAGTGCTGAGGATAGTTTGTCATTATTGCGGTTGTGGTTAATGACGTTAGAGAAAGAGAGGGGGGCAAAAGCAGTACTGTGGTGTGGCTTAAAGCCATGCAGAAAGTTGGACAACAGCTTGTTCTGTGTGAGGCAGTGCATGAGCTGTATGTGTACACATTTCTCCATAATTTTAGCTAGAGGTGACAGAATAGCTATGGGTCTAAAGTTTGACAGTTCAGTGGAACTGCCTCCTTTATGGAGAGGTATGACATGGGAGATTTTCCATGGGTACAGTAGCTTCAGATATAGCTCTGTTGATCAAGATTGAGATGGGGTATGCTATGGTGTCAGCAGCCTTTTGCAGATAGTCTACTGGGAGGAGGTCTGCAGCTAGGGTGGTGGGTCTTAGTTTCTTAAGTAGGGCATGAATAAGTTGAGTAGGAACAGGTTGGAAGGTAAAGTATGTTTGGGTACTCAGTGTGGCTGCATTAGAATTAGAGCCATTGGGAGAAAGTTGGCTGGCTAGAGACTGAATAGTCTCAGTGAGGAAACTGTTGAAGTTATTAGCAATGTCTAATGGGGATTTTTGTTGGGAAGCTGAGGGGGGGTGGAGTGGCGATTTGGCCTAGGTGGAGTAGTTTGTTTATTCCTGCCCAGAACTTCTGAGGTTTGTTTTGGTGTTTTTGCAGTAGATGATAGTAGTGGTTCTTTTTGTCCAAGGTTATGGATTTTTTGGTGTCATTCCTTAGCTGTCTGAATCTTAGTTGCTCAAGTGGGGCTTTTGTTTTTCAGTAGGTGGCCCATGTTTTGTTTCTCAGTGAAATCTTGGTTTTGGTATCTTTAGAAAGCCATGTGCAATATTAACTCTGGTTCTAACAGAGTGGCTGGGAGCATGGGAATTAAGAATAGCAAGGAATTTGATGTTAAAGTATGCCACTGCTTCATCTAGGGAGAGACTTTTTAGTACTGACAAGTTGCATACCTTAAGTTCATTTTGAAACTTGGTGAGAATAAAATTCTTGTTGTTTCTTAACGTTCCATAGTTGGGTTGGTAGGAACAGTCTACTTTGAGCTTGATTACACAGGTGAGACAATGGTCACTTAGGTCATCAGGCAAACTGCCTGATTTATAGGATTGAAGACAGGTATTGAAGAGTATCCAGTCTAGGGTACCTTCCTTGTTATTGGGTCTTCCTGTCCTGGTGGGGGAGGTTATGATTTGAGTACATCCATAGAGGTTTATGTGGGTTGTGGGGGTTTCACAAGAGCAAGTGTTCCAGTCAATGTTGAAATCCCCAAGAACAATTGTTTCTTGGGGGTAGTTAACTGGATAACCAATATAAGAAGTCTTCTAAGGTTTCCGTGTTCAACCCTGG
Source organism: Protopterus annectens (assembly GCF_019279795.1). Taxonomy (NCBI): domain Eukaryota; kingdom Metazoa; phylum Chordata; order Ceratodontiformes; family Protopteridae; genus Protopterus; species Protopterus annectens. Next base: position 379,815,299 of record NC_056750.1, read on the forward strand.
GGGAATGTAGACACAGGCAATGTTTACATTTTTATTTTTATTAATTTGTAGTTCTGAGATAAGAATTTCAGCATTATTGAACTGGGGTGGTTGTTGGGTGTCTATGCTGATAAATAGGGTAAACTTGTAAAGTATGGCTACCCCACTACCCTTTCTGGTGGTATGGTCTAGTCGAAACATACTGTACCCTGGTGGCAGAATCTCATGGTCCTTGGTGGCTGGCTTCAGCCATGTTTCTGTTAGGCATAATATATCTGAGGAATGAACAGTTAAGAGGGCATGCAGGTGCTGAGTTTTGTTACTTATGCTCCTAATGTTTAGATGGCAGGCCAGCACTGAGTTAGGAGGTCTATTTGTTGGAGCTATGGTGGTAGGGGATATAGTAGGGGGATCAGAGTCAACAGGTGGGGATGGACCAGGGTTTGTGTGGATGTGGCCATCCTATGTGAGGTTGTAGTGTATCCTGAGTATGAGTTTTAAGATTTTGAATAAAGTTTTGTAATAGTGTCTTGTTTTAGGACTAAAGTAACTAGGTCTAGTAAGATGGTAGTATTTAGGGGTTAAGGAGGTAAGCATGAGGGAAGTGAGTAAGGGTGCATTATTATCTGTTGTAGATGGGATGGATGTTTGGAATTTAGGGTAGTGGAAACCTGGGTGATCCTGTGTATGTATGTATGCAAATATATATATATATATATATATATATATATATATATATATACATATATATACATACACACACACACATATATATACATATCTATGTGTGTATATATATATATATATATATATATATATATATATATATATATATATATATATATATATATATACACACATACATATGCATGCATATACATATATTCATATAAATATACGTAATATGTATGTGTATGTATGTGTGTATATATATATATATATATATATATATATATATATATACACACATATATATATACATACGCACACACATATACCTATAGATGTACACATAGCTACACACACAAAAAAAAATATATATATATATATATATATATATATATATATACATATATACATACATACAAGGGGAAGGAATACATATATACATACAATTCTTTTGTAACAACATGTTTTAAATTTTCAGATATGATAAATACCAGTTCATTCAAATAGAACATGCTTCGTATAAATGTTTTGCTGTAGCATTTCTTAGATATTTATTTCTAACAGCAGCAAAATGCTCCAAAGTTTTTACTAACAAATAACAAGTGGTTTGACTAATATAAAAAAGCTTACAAGAACAGCAAACAGGGTAATCACAAATTTAGAACACCGTAACAAATAATTTTTTATTCAGAAATTAATGGTAGCTGAAAAGACAAATTTTGTTTGTACACTACACATGCCTGGATGCTTGAAGATATTTCTCTAGCACAATATCTTAAATATTTGCACTTCACATATCATAGGCAAAAGTTGACAATCTTCTTTTTTGGTATACTGGATAGAAAAACAACGGTTAGATGGACTGGTTTAGAAAGACTGGTCAAAAAGTATTACTCACAAATGATGAATTAATTTTGAAGGATACGTTAGGGCTTGAACTCTGAATCCTTCCTGATGTGACAACAACTAGAAACAAATACTTTCTAGAAGTATTTCATCTCCACAGCATTAGCTGATTCAAAGTAATGCAAAAGGAGATTTTCCACCATTAATTTCAAATTTTGCAAAGTAGAAATATGTCTTCTTGGAGGCTCTAAATGCAGAATACCTCTCAGGAAAGCTTTAATAGTTAGACTGGCACCATTCCCCCATTTAGCTTCTAAACTTTTAGTTATGTACTCACCATAACTTCAGATGTTTGGGATCCATCTCGCCTACATTCTGACTGATGGGTTCGGAGCCGATCCCTCGGCTCCGACTCGGCACGCTTATGCCAAAGAGCGAAGTCTCTTATTGGCTGAGCTTACTATATCCCAGGATGCACCACTACCAATCCCCCAGATCTAGTTTGTCCGCATACATGCACACACGCACGCACTGCTTATATAACATCGACAGATGATACAAGATAAAAAAAAGTAGAACTCAAACCATTCCATCTCTTCTGATCTCCAAGGCAGGGGGAAGGAGGGTGGGTATTAGGAATGTAGGCGAGATGGATCCCAAACATCTGAAGTTATGGTGAGTACATAACTAAAAGATGTTATGTGATCCTATCTCGCCTACATTCTGACTGATGGGACAGCGTCCCTAGCACCTGAATCCTGGGTGGCTCACTGGAAAACACTCCTGAGTACCGTGGAACCAAAAGATGCTCGCCCTTTAGATGCCACATCCAATTTATAGTGGGAAATGAAAGTGTGCGGGTTGGACCAAGTAGCCGCAGCACAAATCTCAGAAATAGCGAGCTTGGAATGAAACGCAATAGAGGTAGCCATAGCTCTGGTAGAGTGAGCTTTGATAGATGTTGTAAGTTGCTTATTTGAAGAGGAATAAGCCTGAGTTATGCAATCTCTAATCCATTTGGAAATAGTAGCTTTAGTGATGGTTTTACCCAATTTATTATCTGAAAAGGACACAAACAATTGGTCTGTTTTGAATTTGTTGAGTCCTGTCTAGATAGAAGCAATTGCCTGTGAACATCCAATTTATGCAAGGTGTATTCCGCTTCATTTGAAAATTTTGGAAAGAAAACTGGTAGCTCTAGAGATTGTTGGAGACAGAGACTAGAACAAACTTTTGGAACAAAAGATGGATTAGGCCTAAGTGATACTCTATCCTTGTGAAAAATCAAGTACGGTGGTTTGATAGATAGGGCTTGAAGTTCTGAAACTCTTCTTGCAGAGGTAATTGCAACTAAGAAGGCAGTTTTCCAAGACAGATATTTCAACTCACATGTAGCAGCCGGTTCAAAAGGGGAAGATGTTAAGGCACGAAGTACCAAATCAAGATCACGGAGGCGCAGGATGAAAACTGGGGTCTTAAAAGCACACCACCTTTCATCAAAGTTTTACATAATCTGCTGCTCATCAGCGGAGGGTCTATGGATTCGTGAAATTTGGAGATAGCTGCTAGTTGGACTTTAATAGTAGAGACTGAAGATCCTTGATTAAACAAGGATGTTAAAAATTTCAAGACCTCTGGTATCGGGGCAGTAATAGGGTCTAAGCCTCTGAGTTGAGCCCAGATAGCAAACCTCTTCCACTTACTGAGATACAATTTCTTAGTGGTGGGTTTGTGGGCTGAAGATAAAATGTGAATAACTTCCGGTCTAAGGTGTGATTTCTGACTAAGGTCGGAAGTGGAGGAGCCAAGCTGTTAATTTCAAAGTGTGAAGGGACTGGTGCTGTCGTCCCGACTGATGAATCAGCAGGTCCGGAGTTAGATCCAAAAACCAAGGACCGTCCAGAGCATATTTCTTTAGGTAGGGAACCATACCTGACGAGGCCAATCTGAGCAATTAGAATCATTGTGGACCCCAATTGGGAAGCTTTCTGGATGACTTTGGGAGAGGAGTGGAACGGAGGAAAAGCATAAAGTAGTCCTGTTGGCCAAGGTTGGACTAGAGCATCCGTAGCTGCCTCCCCCTGACGCGGAGTCAAGGAAAAGAACCTTTTGCACTTTGTGTTTTGTGGTGTTGCAAACAGGTCGCAGCACGGGGTCCCCCATCTTTTGAAAACCTGAGCTGCTACTGTTTCGTTCAGGGACCACTCGTGAGAATCGTCCTGCTTAATCTGTCTGCCAATACATTGGATTTTCCTGGAATGTGGGTCGCTACCAGGAAGCGGTTGGTAGCTACTGCCCATTCCACACCCTCATGGCCTCTCTGCAAAGGGGGTAAGATCTGGTCCCTCCTTGTTTGTTTAGATACCAGACCACCGACATGTTGTCTGTGTGGATAGCGATAATGCCTTGAGGGAGAAACTTGTGGAGGGCTTGTAGGGACAGAAGTACAGCCCTCATTTCCAATACATTGATATGGAGAAAAGTTTCGTCTGGAAGCCAAGAACCCTGAACTAACCTGCCCAGAAAATGCCCCCACCCGTCTGGGAGGCATCCGTTGTCAAGGTGGCCACGGAGGTATAACAAAGGTCTTCCCTGATTCAGATTGGATGGCTGAAGCCACCAGCGGAGGTCCGTTTGCGTTTCTGTAATCAGTATGAGATGATTGAGGAGATCCTGAAAGACCATTGTGTCGATAACAGCCACTGAAGAATCCTCATGTGCAATCTTGCCAGCGGAACTAGGAGAACCGTGGCAGACATTGAACCTAAAAGTTGCAGGACCAACCTGGCTGGGGCTTTGGATCTTGGAAGCAGGGCTCGGACTTGACCTTGTAATGTTTGAATCCTTTCGGTAGGAAGGAAGATGCATCAATTTTGAGTCTATCTCTGCTCCTATGAATCTTATGCGCTGAGAGGGCAGCAAGACAGACTTTGACCAATTGAATGTAATTCCCAGGGAGGCACCCAGGGAGATGGTGGCTTGTAGGTTGTCTAGTAGTAGATGCCTGGTGGTGGCAGTCAGGAGCCAGTCGTCCAGATAGGGAAACACTTGGAATCCGAGACTCCTCAGGTGAGCAGTCACTACTGCCAAACACTTAGTGAACACCCTGGGGGCTGTGGTGAGACCAAAGGGCAGTGCACAAAATTGGAAATGACTGTCTCCCAGGCTGAAGCGCAGATACCTCCTGGACGCCTGATGTATCGGTATGTGATAATAGGCCTTGAGATCTATGGAGCACATCCAAACATCCTTCTCCAACAATGGGAGAATGGATTGTAAAGTGACCATTCGGAATTTGGACTTCATGACGGACTGGTTTAGTTTGCTGAGATCCAAAATGGGTCTCAGGTCCCCTGTCTTTTGGCACTAAAAGAACCTTGAGTAATTTCGGATCCGATCTGGTCTGTGGGGACCGGTGGATGACTCCTTTTTCTAGCAGCTTTGACGCTTCTGCGGCTGCAATTTCCCTTTGACTGGGTGGTGGGTCCGGGATTTATTTGGACGGTGGGGGTGAGTGTGTGAAGGAATGGTGTAACCTCCGGCAATAATCCGAAGCACCCATCTGTCCTGAGTAATAGACTCCCAGGCTTTTAGGTGTTTGGCAACGGCACCCGACTGGCTCGGAGCAGCACAGCCGGGCAATCCTCATGAAGTGTGGGAGGCTGAAGGGCCACGAAAGGACTCGCGGTCTCCAGTGTTGCGGGGCCCTCTGCCGCCTCTGGGACGGCGTCTCCCAGAAAAATTTCCCAGTCCTCTGCCTCTGGAAGGGGAATCTTCCTGCTGTTGAGGAAAGAACTTCTGTGATTTGGAACCACATCTTCCCTCCTCTTTTAGCCTTGGGATAAGGCCGAAAGGGAGTGGAATAATGTGCTCCTATGGCAGATAAAGTTTTTCCCTCTTGCTCACAGCGGGTAAGAGTGTCTTTTACCTTGGGTCCAAACAAAGAGGACCCATCAAAGGAGCGTCGGAAGGAAGACTTGAAGGCCTCCAAATGACACAAAGAGCCAGGCTTGTCTCCGTGAGCCACGCCTGTGCTTGCGCTCTGCCCGCCTTCGGCCGCATATGAAATGAGCCTCATGGACGAGTTAGAAATCGAGGTAAGGATAGCCAACTGAGAGCTAACCGACTGGGCTAGCTGCTCAGGTAGGTTACCTGAGAGGGAGTCTGACAGCTCCTTGACCAGATCCCTCTGTAGTCTGGTGAAATGTGCCAAATAATTCAGGGACCTTAGAGTAAAGGCCGCTGAAGTCAGGGTGCGCTTCCCGTGCGGTCCATGCTCCTAGACTCGTTATTAGGAGGATGGGCGGATGTTGCAGCCTCTGCCACGTCCTGCTGTGTAGCAGATGCCACCACCATGGCATCTACAGCCACGCCTTTTCAAGAACTCCTTCTCGGGTGGGGCAGACAAAAATTTGTTAGGGCGAGAAGGCACTGGTTCCACAGTATCTGGATGTTCCCACGCCCTCCGACAAACCAAATCCAGGAGCTCGTCGGGCGGAGACACCCAGGAGGCGGAGGCTGAGCCCCAAAGGCCTTGAGAAGCACTAACTCATCAGCGGAGGGGTTTGGAAATCCAGCCGCCTCGTTAAGGATCTCTAGAATGTCTGCAAATGAGACATCATCCGAGGGCGACTTTGGGGACCCCTCCGCATCATCAAGATCAGTGTCCGATGTAAGAGACTCGGGGAGTCCACGTGCTTCCTCTTGCACGATCTCTTCCTTGGGGCTCCTCCGAAGACAACTCCAAAGAACCCTCAGGAGGAGGGGAACCCCAGTGGGGGTAACCTCAGGCCCAGGGGCTCCGCTGCCTAGAGACAGGGAACTGCCAAAGACCCAGTCTCCATGCCTAGGGAAGGTGCGGTAAAGCCGTGAGATGGCCGAAGAAGACTTGGCCAAGGCACTCCTCATAGCTCTGAAAGCCGGACCCCAGAATCCTGGGAGTGTCCGGTCCCCAGAGCCATGATAGCAGACGGAAGTCCCCAAACACCGAGAGGGAGGCTCAGAACCGACAGCATTGGTCCAGCGTCACCCCGGGTCCAGCCGAAGAAGTCCGCGTGCTAAACTCAGACCCGAAGGCGGGGTTGGAGTAAGGTCGAGCCGACCCTAGGATCTCTACTGGCTCCATCAGCACCTGCTCGACGAGCCAAGCGGTCGGAGGAGGAACGGCAATGGAGTGGGCTATCTGCTCGAAACCAATTGGTCGGGCGAAACAAATTTTTGAAAGACTGGGGACCGGAACAGTGTTTGGAGGACCCTGCCTATGTGCCGATCTGACATCCTTGATGACCTGGAAGAGACCGAACGGGTCGGAGTAGGTCTCTCCAACGGCTCCACGGGACTAAGGGACCGGCCCGGCGACTCGATAACTATCGGCGCCGAGGAGTGTCCAACAATTTCCATCGGTGCGAAGAGGACTTGGCCGAGGAGGAAGTGTCTGGCGGACAACCTTCATCGGCTCCGAGATCAGTGGAGCCGATGAAGGTGACCCGCCTCTCGATGCCCCAGCCGCCGGCTCCGAGACCAGAGGAGTCGAGACTGGAGGCATCGAGGCAGACGTTCCACCCTCGGCTCCAAGTCCGTGGAGCCGAAGGAGAAGCCTGCCTATGTCTTTTGGCGGTCGGGTCCGACGGACTGGTCGGAGTCGACGCCCTTTTCTTTTTAGCAGGAGAAGGAGAGGATGCTAAAGCTTCTTCAAAAGAGGGTTTGATAATGCCTTTCAAAATAAGTTTATTTTTCCTCTCTTGGAGGACCCTCGAGGAAAACGCGTGACACACGCTGCAGGACTCCTGCAAATGTTTGGCGCCCAAACAATATACACAGAGAGAGTGGTCGTCTGTGATCGACATCTTAAAACTGCACTTAGTGCACTTTTTAAATCCTGAAGGCCTAGGAGCCTGTGACATTATGGCAATCCAAACACAGTAACTAGCCAAGAAGAAACACAACTGACTAACACTATAGAATTTTCCTTGCTCTCTCTCCTTCTTCTTTACTTTTCTGTCCTTTTAATAAGGACTAACACAACACCAAAAGAAGTAGATCCAATAACCTTAAAAATAACAGGAATTAGCCAACAACGAACTGACAGGGGAAGGCCCTTCAACTCCGATGGGACCTCTAGTCTGTCAAACACAGTCACTACACAATATTTTACCAAGGAAAATACTCATTCAAGCACAAAAACCACTAGATAGCTGTTAAAACAGCTTTTTGTTGAATTTTAAAGAAAATCCTGACAGGAAAGTTAGTGAAAAAAACACTACTTAGCTCAGCCAAGCTCGAGACCACGTCTTCGCTTGGCGCAAACGAGATCTGGGGGATTGGTAGTGGTGCATCCTGGGATATAGTAAGCTCAGCCAATAAGAGACTTCGCTCTTTGGCATAAGCGTGCCGAGTCGGAGCCGAGGGATCGGCTCCGAACCCATCAGTCAGAATGTAGGCGAGATAGGATCACATAACATCAGCAGGTTTCATCGAAATATGTACTTTGAATAAAAAATACACAAGAAAAGATTCAAAGAGGTGGTTTAAGTAATCAAAATGTTTAGGAACCGATTATGCTGGATTTATATTCCACCAAAAAATAGAAGTTATGTTCTTACCATAACGTTCCATGTTAGTTGTCTTCTTCTCGCTTCTTCTTGCTGGATGGGTTGGAGCCGACCTCGGCCCGACCGCCACTCTAAAAGCTCGAGAGTTGGTTCCACCGGCTCGAGGCTCCCCTTATATCCCACAATGCTAGGCGTGAGTTACCTCAGATCTTGTTTGTAAGCTAACCCCAGCTTATAATAGTATCAGAATAACCATAAACAAAGTCCACCTCTAAAACCAGGGAGAAAGAAGGTTGACCTATATCCTCATCCAGGAAATATGCACAACAGCATATGCCTAATAAAAGAGGTGGTAGAAAGAGAGGTCACAATCACAACTCCTCTAGGTCTGTCCAGGCCAGGGGAAGGAGGGTGGGGCCAAGAAGAAGCGAGAAGAAGAAGACAACTAACATGGAACGTTATGGTAAGAACATAACTTCTATATGTTAAGTTGTCTATCTATTCATTCTTGCTGGATGGGACCGCATCCTAGCACCTTGTCCCGGGTGGCCTAACGGAACAGACTCCTGAGAACAGTGGAACCAAAGTTAGCTCTATGCCTAGAAGCTAAATCCAACTTATAATGAGAAATGAAAGTGTGAGGAGTAGCCCAAGTAGCCGCTGCACAAATGGTGTCAATAGGCAGTCTGTCTTGGAAGGCTAAAGAAGTAGCCAAAGCTCTGGTGGAATGGGCCTTAGGTTTATTAGGCAGCTTTTGGTGTCTAATTTCATAAACAAGGGAAATCAGAGATGTTAGCCATCTAGATAATGATACCTTTGAAAATGAAAGTCCCTTTCTGCCTTCTGCATAGGAGACAAACAGCTGGTCAGATTTTCTGAATTGTTTTGTTCTATCCAAATAGTACCTCAACTGACGATGAACATCTAGCCAGTGTAATTTTTGTTCAGACCTATTGGAATATTCTGGAAAAAGACAGGGAGGTCAATGCTTTGATTTAGGTTTGACGTCGAGACTACCTTAGGCAAAAGGACGGGTTGGTTCGTAGGATACCCTGTCCTTATGGAACAATAGATAAGGAGGTCGACAGCTGAGTGCATAAAGTACTGAAACTCTTCTAGCTGAAGTAATAGCTACCAGAAAGAGAGTCTTCCATGATAGCAATTTTAAAGAACAGGAGGCTGCAGGTTCGAAGGGGAAGAATCAAAGAAGTAAGAACTAAATTTAGGTCCCAAGGAGAAGGAGGATTTCTTATAGGAGGTCTGAGAAGAAAAACTCCTTTCAAAAACTTTGCAAAGCTTGTGGGACATTATGGCAGACTCAGAAATACCCACATGAAAGTTAGAAATAGCTGCCAATTGAACTTTAAGAGTAGAAGGAGATGAACCTGCATGGAAGAGTTCAGCTAGAAAATCAAGGACTATTTGGATGGAAGCAGTGAAAGGATCTATGTCCCTTCCTTGAGCCCAATATGTGAAGCGTTTCCACTTACTGAAATAAATCTTCCAGTGGAAGATTTATGGGAAGCTATCAAAATATCTCGAACAGAGTGAGATAATTGAGGAAACCTGGCTAAGGTTGGAACTGGAGGAACCAAGCAGTGAGGTTCAGAGAGGGAGGGCGATGAAACTGACCCGACTGATGGATCAAAAGATCTGGAACTAGGTCCAGATGCCAAGGTCGCTCAATAGAAATTGATGTAGAAAGGGGACCCACACCTGTCGAGGCCAGTAAGGAGCAATGAGGATCAACGAGGCCTTCTGAGCGATAGCTTTCTGTATCACTTGAGAGATTAGTGGGAAGGAGGAAATGCATACAGAAGTCCCGGGCCAAACTTGGACTAGAGCGTCTCTGCTGGGTTGGCCTGGTAAAGGGAATAGAGTGAAATAATCTCTGCACTTGCTGTTTTGGGGAGTAGCAAAGATCGCAGCAAGGCTGACCCCACTTGAGAAAAATTTCTCTCACAACAGAGTCTTTCAGAGACCACTCGTGAGGCATGAGGATAGCTCTGCTAAACTTGTCCGATATTTGATTGGACTTCCGGGATGTGCGTTGCTATCAGAAACCGCTGAGAAGAAATCGCCCATTGCCACAATCTGAGTGCTTCTCGACACAGGGGGTAGGACCTGGTTCCGCCTTGTTTGTTGATGTACCACACTACAGACATATTGTCTGTCTGGATTGCAATCGTTCCCAAGGGAAGAGAGTCTTGAAGGGCTTGCAACGCTAAAAGCACTGCTCTCATCTCCAGAACATTTATGTGCAAGTGGCATTCATCTGGTTGCCATGTGCCCTGGACCGTCCTGCCCTGATAATGCCCCCCCCACCCGATCAAGGAGGCGTCCGTTGTCAGAGTAGCAACCGGAGGGAGGAACAAAGGGTCTTCCCAATAAGAGCTGAGGGGAAGACATCCACCACATGAGATGATTTCTGCGCCTGCGTGATCATAATGGTGTGGGACATTGGAAGTTGCTGGTATGACCATTGTGTAAAGAGCATCCATTGAAGGATTCTCATGTGGAATCTGGCTAATGGAAGCAGAGGTATGGCCGCCATAATTCCCAACACTTTCAGAACTAACCTGGCTTTGATTCTGTTGTTGTTGAAAAGGAGTGAGACCAGTTTGTGTATGTCTGTTATTCTCTGATCTGTTAGTCTCGCAGACATGTCTACTGTGTCTAGATTTGTGCCTATGAAGGTAATAGTACAACAAGGCGACAAAACAGACTTTTCGCAATTTATTGAAATGCCTAACTTTTGACAAATGCGAAAAGTGTAGTCCTGGCCATCAGAAGGAGATGCTTGGTGGGAGCTGTGAGGAGCCAGTCGTCCAAATATGGAAACACCTGGAATCTTTGTCGTCTCAGGTGAGAAGCTACCACTGCCATGCATTTGGTAAACACCCGGGGGGCAGTGGTGAGACCAAAGGGCAGGGCCCTGAATTGAAAATGACTGGTTCCCAGCCTGAAGCGGAGGAATCTTCTGGAGCGTCTGTTCATTTTTATGTGATAGTACGCATCCTGAAGGTCTATAGAGCACATCCAGTTTCCTTTTCCCAATAGGACTGCAGCGTGACCATCCGAAATCTTGTTTTCTTGACTGATCTGTTCAAGATACTGAGATCCAAAATTGGTCTCCAGTCCCGTTTTCTTTGGAACTAAAAAGAACCTTGAGTAGATTCGGATCCTTGCTGGTCTGCTGGAACTGGCTGAATTGCTCTTTCGCAAGCAGCTTTGAAATTTCCAAAACCGCTAGATCCCTTTGGGTGGAACATCTGGAAGGGATTTTGATTGGTTTGGAATGCGAAGAAAGGGAATGGAATAGCCTTGAAATGATGGACTGTACCCATTTGTCTTGAGTCAGGGATAGCCAGGCTTCTGGGTACAGTGACAATCTTCCCCGACTGCCTCGGTGGGCAGTCGAACACCTCAGGGATGCTGAAAGGGCTTATCAGAGAAGGCTTCTCGATTGCCCTGGTTCTGCGGACCCCCTGCCTCGGGCGTCTACCATTGTTATTCCGCCTCTGCCTCTGGCGGGAACCGACTCTGTCGTCAGGCGAAGTCCCTTGAGATTGTTTACGGAACCACATTTTCCCACTTTTCTGGCCTTTGGGGTAAGGCCTAGAAGGAGTAGAAAACGGGCTCCGGCGGCAGAAAGAGTCTTGCCATCAGTCTCGCACCTAGTCAAGGTTTCTTTCACTTGAGGACCAAAGAGAGATGATCCATCGAATGGGGAATTAGTGAAAGACGTTTTAAAAAGGTCCGCAAAATTGCATAGCCGCATCCAGGCATGCCTACGTAAGGCCACACCTGTCCCTGCGGCCCTGCTCGCTCCATCAGCCGCATAAGAAAGGAGGCGCATGGAGGAGTTGGCTATGGAGTTCAGGGTAGCCAGCTGAGTGTTCATCTTATCTTGAAAACCCGCAGCTGTAGGATCCTTCAACATGTCACTCGCTTCTTTGATCAAGTCCCTTTGAAGACGAGTAAAATGGCATAGGTAGTTCAGCGCATAGCAAATGTCGCTGATGAGAACATCCGCTTCCCGCACCTGTCCATGGACCTAGATTCCTTGTTAGGTGGATGGACAGGTACTGAAGGATCAGCTAGTTCCTTCTTAGTGGCAGCAGCAACCACCATAGCATCCACAGAAACTCCTTTTGTCAAGAACTGTTTGTCTGCTGGTGCCGTTATGAATTTTGAGGGTCTCCTGGGAGTGGGGTCCACTGAATCAGGAGCCGCCCATGCCTTTAGCTACCACCTGCATGAGGGGGTCAAAGGGGAGACACCCAGGAGGTGGAAGGACGAGAGCCAAACGCCTCAAGGTACACAGATTCATCTTCCGAAGGGTTGAGGGCTGGCCAATTTCCCCTCTGTTTGAGGATTTCTAGAATGTCTGCAAAAGAGACATCTTCAGAAGGGGAACGGGGAACCCTCAGAATCCTCTAAATCTGTGTCAGAGGTGGCGGACTCAGGTGAGTCAATGTGTTTCCTCACACTTTCTCTTCCGAGGGGCTCTTCTGCCAAATCAGGAGAGGCCTCGGAAGAGGATGAGATCCCACAGGGGTTCCTGAGGAGCTGGCTCTCTGCGGTCCGGGATGAGGGAGTGAGTCGACTTGACCTGAGGCAATCAGAGGGAGGGGCGGAGCCGACTGTGGAGTAGAGCCAGGGTCTAACACACTCCGCATGACCTCGAACGCACCCCTGACAGGCAGAGCCAGAGGTCCCCGCTCCGAGAAGCTGAGAACCTCCTCGGCACCGACAGTGATGGCTCAAGGCGATGTCGAGCCGAACTCACCAGCGCCGAGCTCCGAGGAAGAGCGGGTCGGACAAGGGTCCGATGCCACTCACCCTCGGAGCCGACGAGGAAGTCCGCGCCGAGATTCTTGAAAGAAGAAATCGGAGCCAACGCCGAAGACATCTGTATCGGCTCCGACACTACCACAGTCTCGGTTCAGCCCCAGCTCCGAGCTCAACGGAGTCGGAGGAGGAACATATTGATGGACAGGGGCAGGCATCGACTGATGAGTCGGGCTCTGAAGCATTTGGGCCAGTGCCTCGGACTTAAGAAGTCGACTCACTACCCTCTGAAGGTCATGATCCGACAGCCTCGATGACCTAGAGGAGTGAGATTTATGGCTCCGTTCAGACAGCAGAGATGCTGGAGCCGAATGAACGGAGCCAAGGGATGGTGACCTAGATCTCTTCTAGATGTCGGCTCCGAAGGTCTGGTCGGAGCCGACACTAATACCTCGGCTCCAGCCAGGCCGAGGAACCACAGAAGCTGTAGACTCATCGGCTCCAGCCGGAGCCGATGCAGACGAGGTTTAGTAGTTAGGTCTCGGCTCAGTAGCTGGAGCCGAGGACCTAGAAGCCTTGGAGGGCTTCCCAGAGACAGAGAGGAAATCCTCAGGCTTAAGTAGACCCCTTAGGATCAATTTGTTCTTTCTTTCCTGCAGGACCCTGGGACTGAAGCCGTGGCATACAGCACAGGAGTCCTGCAGGTGCAAAGGCCCCAGGCAGTAGACACAAGAAGTGTGACCGTCTGTCAGAGACATTTTCTGACAGCACGCATCACACTTCTTGAAGCGAGACCTTTGTGTCTTTAGACATCTTAGAACAAGAAAATGTAACCACACACTCAGTCAAACACACTGATTACACCTTATCTTATTTTTAAAACTCAAAAATAAAACAACTATCAAAATGTTTTAATTAAGAGAAGCAACACACACACACCACTAGGGAATGGAAGAAAGGCCTGAAGGCCGAGGGAGAACTTTTAAGTTCTTATGGGAAGAAACAGGATTTTTGTGAAAAAGGGTTAGAATTCCACTAAACTAAGGGAAAATGTAGTTAAAATTAAAATAAAGGGTTTAAGTATCCTAACTTTACTGAAAGTTTACTTACCAAGAAGCCGGTAGAAAACCAACACCTCAATCAGCTGTAGCGGCAAAGCGAGATCTGAGGTAACTCCGCCTAGCATTGTGGGATATAGAGCCTCCGGCAGTGGAACCAACTCTCGAGCTTTTAGAGTGGCGAGTCGGCCAGCCGGAGCCGATGCAGACGTAGGGTTTAGTAGCCTTAGGTCTCGGCTCAGTAGCTGGAGCCGAGGACCTAGAAGCCTTGGAGGGCTTCCCAGAGACAGAGAGGGAATCCTCAGGCTTAAGTAGACCCCTTAGGATCAATTTGTTCTTTCTTTCCTGCAGGACCCTGGGACTGAAGCCGCATACAGCACAGGAGTCCTGCAGGTGCAAAGGCCCCAGGTAGTAGACACAAGAAGTGTGACCGTCTGTCAGAGACATTTTCTGACAGCACGCATCACACTTCTTGAAGCCTGAGACCTTTGTGTCTTTAGACATCTTAGAACAAGAAAATGTAACCACACACACTCAGTCAACACACTGATTACACCTTATCTTATTTTTAAAACTCAAAAATAAAACAACTATCAAAATGTTTTAATTAAGAGAAGCAACACACACACACCACTAGGGAATGGAAGAAAGGCCTGAAGGCCCGAGGGAGAACTTTTAAGTTCTTATGGGGAAGAAACGGGATTTTGTGAAAAAGGGTTAGAATTCCACTAAACTAAGGGAAAATGTAGTTAAAATTAAAAATAAAGGGGTTTAAGTATCCTAACTTTACTGAAAGTTTACTTACCAAGAAGCCGGTAGAAAAACCAACACCTCAATCGCTGTAGCGGCAAACGAGATCTGAGGTAACTCACGCCTAGCATTGTGGGATATAAGGGGAGCCTCGAGTCGGTGGAACCAACTCTCGAAGCTTTTAGAGGAGCGAGTCGGAGCCGAGGTCGGCTCCGAACCCATCCAGCAAGAATGAAGGCGAGATAGACAACTTAACATCTACAATTACAGAGCTTAATAAAATGTCGGGAGAAATAATCAGCTTTCAGAAGGGAATATTACTTGTACATGGAGACGGGGACATGATTTGTGACAGTGAGGATGTATCTGATGGACCTAGAAGGGAAAATGCAACAAGACAGGTTAGATTTCTGAAAAAAAAAATGAAATTGTTTGGTATGGAAGATGTGAATTTAGCAGTAGTAACTTGGAGAAACTGTACATATTATTCCCCAAGACACAATAACTGGGCTAGACTCGACAGAAATTATATTTCACAGGAATATGCAGCTTTAACTAAAAGCACTGACACACATCCAATGAGTATTTTAGATCATGCACCAATAAAAACTGCTATCCCACCTACCTGTTAAAAAGAGAATAATTTAAGGAATGGGTACTGGAAATTATTCAAGCATTATTACTGAGGATAGAATTTTTTTAGAAGTTCTAGCTACTGAGTGGGATAGCATGAAGTTTAAAAAATATGGGAGAAATAAAAGAAAATTATATGGTCAAGAAATAATAGGAATTATGTAGAGGAGCTGACAAAGGTTAAAGTATTACAGAATAAGAGGGATCTCACAGAACAAGAAGAGGATAACTGCAGAGTGCTAAAGAGAAAATAAAGAAATATCTGGATAACATGCATGAATTTAGAAAGATTGTTGTTAAGCAACTGTTTTTTTTCAATAATATCTCTTTATTGTTTTCCATTTACATATCACAACATTTCACATTATTTGGAACATATTTACACTACTGATAACTCCAGAGCACAAAAACCTTTAGCACAACAACTTGGGTAAGAGAAAGTAGAAAAGGTTGTTTACAATTTAGGGAGCCTATAACAACAAAAATAACCAGAGATCCTGTAGCGGTATTAGAGATTTCAGAAATTTTATGAAAAATTGAATAAAACAGAGAAATGTATAAAATGAAAGAGCACAAATGGAAATATAGGTTAATATGTAAGCGCTAGGCTAGCTGCCTTTGTGGGCCATTTTAAGCCTAGCCAATTTCCCTTTTCGCGGTCAAAATAACCTATCCCTTTGGTTATAAATTGGTCTTACCATCCCATGGTCAATAATTTTATATTACCCCTAATGGGAATAGCTGGAATCATACCATAGATAATTTGAGGAGATCCATGCATGGGATAAAGCATTTACAAGCTGCATTTGTCCTTTAATAACACAGGGGTCAGTTCTAGGAAAAATGTTCTGTTTCCCATTACCTGTACTTGAAAATGGACAGGGATAAAGTTTGTTTACTGTGGATGGGATTTCCATTGCATAGCGGCAGTATTCTCTACAAAATATATCTGTCCCTCCAAACCATTCTGTTGATGCTGCAGAAGAGGTTTTGATCCCTAGACTAAGTATTTCTGATATACAGTAAATAAAGAGTTATGTACTTACCATAACTTGGCATCTGTGTTACACTATGTCACTATTCATCACTCTTGGGTCCTAGGATCTGACATCGGATTTTAGACGGCAAGTTTTCAGACAGATCATAGGCTCGAGCTCCTCTCACACTTGCTGCCTCTAACACCTGAGATTGAGTTTGTCCCTAGAGCTACAAAACAGCTAAGGAAGATATTAACCACCAGACAGGACATCTCCACTTCCTTAAGGTCCCACAGGATGGGGGAAGAAGGGGTGGGATAGTGATGAACAGTGACATTGAATAACACAGATGCCAAGTTATGTTAAGTACATAACTCTTTTATCTGATGCTATCCATGTCATTATTCCTCACTCTTGGTAACAGTCCTCATCTACCACAAAACCCTGGATGGCCTCATGGAAGGAGATGCCGAAGAACTGTGGAGCCAAAAGGAATCCCTGTTCCTGGAGACAATGTCAAGTTTATAATGAGTAACAAAAATGTGAGAAGACCAGGTGGCCGCCACACAAATTTCATCTAAGGAATGACAGGCCAAATAGGCAGCTGGCATAGACACAGATCTAGTGGAATGAGCTCTAATTGGACCTGGTATTGGCAAACCTTTAGACAACTAAGCCATAGAAATTCACTCTGAAATCCAATGAGATATAGTAATCTTAGAGACCACCAGACCCTGTCTGTTAACAGAAAAGGGCACAAACAGCTGCTCAGATTTTCAGAAGCTCTTGGTCCTGTCCAAGTAGAATCATAGCTGTCCATGGACATCAAGTGTGTGCAGCAAATATTCACCTTTATTGTAAAATTTGGGGAAGAAAACTGGCAACTGGATGGACTGATTCAAATTAGCCTCTGTGGCCACCTTCGGCATGAAGGCAGGATTAGTCTGGAGAGCCACTTTGTCTTTATGAAACACCATATATGGAGGCTTAATAGAAACAGCCTGAAACTCTTCTAGCTGATGTTATAACTACCAGAAAAGCGGTCTTCGATTATAGAAACTTCATATCACAAGTTACAGCAGGCTCGAAGGGACTCTGTAAGAGATTGAAACACAAAAGAAAGGTCCCAAGGGGGAGAAGGATCTCTGACAGGAGGTCGAAGCAGGAAGACCCCTTTCAAAAAGGCCTTACACAGGTGAAAAGAAAAAGTAGGTTCCTCGCACACATGTAAATTAGAAATGGCTGCCAATTGCAGCTTGATAGTAGAGAAACTAGCTCCGTCCTGAAAAAGTGAAGAGAAGAATAACAAGATATCTGGAATGGGAGCCAAGAAAGGGTCTGCTTGGCCCACATACAAAACCTCTTCCATTTGCTAGCATAGACCTTTCTGGTAGAAGCCTTCTGAGAGATCAGAATAATGTGTCTGATGGGCGATGCAAGCCTGGGCTGATTTAGAATTACGGGAAGTGGACAAACCACATGGTCAGATGAAGAGTCTGAAGGTTTGGGATCAGAAGATGGAAAGGATGAGAAATAAAACCTGGAAGGGGATCTAGTACTCAAAGGGGGTACTTCAGTTGAGACCATAGGAGGGGGAACCACACCTGCTGAGACCAAAAGAGCATGATGAGGATCAAGGTGGCCTTAAGACGTCGGGCTTACTGAATCACTTTGGGAATGAGGATTATAGGAAGATAGGCATAAATGAGACCTGGAGGCCAATCGTCAACTAGAGCGTTCCTGGGGGACTCCCCAACTGGGGGAATCAGGGAGAAATACTGACTGCATTTGTGATTGTGAGGGGAAGCAAACAGATCACAGCTAGGATGACCAGAGGACATCACCCAATCCCACACTCTCATGTCCTCATGACAAAGAAGTGTGTACCCCCTTGCTTGTTGCTGTACCACACAACTGCTATGTTGTTCGTGTGAACTGCAATGGTACCCAGAGGGAGATGGTCCTGATAGGCTTGCAACATGAGAAGAACTGCTGCTATCTCCAGTATATTTATCTGCAGTTTGGTCTCTGCAGGGGAACACGTACCTTAGACCGTGTTTCCCTGGTAATAACCAACCCATCCCAACAGGGAAGCATCCAAGGTCATGGTGGCACTGGGGGAAGGAAGAGAAAATGGTCTGCCCATTAGGAGGTCAGAGACTGAATACACCAAAGCAGACGACGCTTGCACACTGGGTGAGATGGATAGAGGCCATCATCAGATGAGAAAGAGAAGACCACTGAACCGCCAGAGTCCACTGCAAAACCCTCATATAGAACCTGACTAATGGCACCAGATAGACTGCCGCCACCATGGACCCTAAGGCCCCGAGAATGAAGTGGACCTGAGGACGAGACAGATCTAGGAGGCACTGAAGATGAGATCTGATTGGATGAACCAGCCTGAGAAGTAATGCCAGAATCTCTGATACAGTGCCCAGGTGTGAATTCTGATAAACTCTACATTTTGGGATGGAATCAAATTCGATTTGGGTAGATTCACGGTCATTCCTAACTGGTCAAACAGGTGAAGAAAGTACTGAGAGGCTGTGACCAGTCGATGCTTTCTGGGAGCTGTGAGGAGCCAATCGTTGAGGTAAGGAAACACCTGGAACCCTGCAGTATCAGGTGAGCTGCAACCATTTCCATGCAGTTGGTGAACATCCAGGGGGGGCATGGTGAGACCAAAGGGCAGGGTCCTGAACTGATAATGACTGCCCCCAAAATGAAAGCAGAGGTGTTTCCTGGAGCACCTGTCTATTTTTATATGATAGTATGCATCCTGGAGATCCACTGAGCACATCCAATCGTCCTTGGGCAGGAGAGGCACAATGGACTGGACAGTGACTATAAAGAACTTAAACTTCTTGACAGAGAGATTTAACTCGCTTAGGTCCAAAACTGGACATAGGTCCCCAGTCTTCTTTAGTACCAAGAAGAAACAAGAGTAAGTTCTGGATTCTCATTGTCCTGGGGGACCTCTTGGATGGCTCTCTTCTGAAGAAGCTTGAGCACTTCTTGCTGAGCTAGCTCATTCTGATGGAGACTCTACCTGACTGGAGGGGTGGATTGGAAAAGGGAATGAAACAGTCGTTGGAAATAATGTTTAGCATCCGGTGATCTTTTGTAATATGTGCCCAGGCCAAAGGGTGCAGTGATAAGCGACCCTGACTGCCTCCGGGGCAGAGCATCTGAGCAGTGCAGAACAGTTGGGCAGTGCATCAGGAGCGCTGGGAGGGCTTCTCAGAGAAGGGTTCCCTGGAGCCCTGATTTTGCAGACCCCCTCTGTGGCAGCGTCTGCCACTGAACCCTCTCTCCTGACCTCTAGAAGAGGGCTCGTCCTGAGCATTCTGAAAGGAAGACTGACTTCTGAAACCATAATTTCCTAGTCCCTCACGGAGTCTTAGAAAAGGACTGCTGAGAGGTAGAAAACAGGATTCCCACAGCCGACAAGGTCTTGCCTTCCTGCTCACTTGCCTTAGCTAATGGAACAAAAAGGGTAGATCCATCAAAGGGGGCATTGGTGGAGAATGCCTTAAAGGACTCTACAAACCTGCAAAGGTGCAGCCAGGTGTAGAAATGAATACCGATGCAAGCAGGGGCGGCTCGTGGCATTGGGCTGCCGGACTGCAGCCCCCTCAGCTAGACAGCTGAGTAGTTGTTGAAGTTTATTTTGTTTTTTTAATGTAAAAAAAAAATCTTTTTTTCTACTTTAAATTTCGAGTCCGCAACTCGAATGTACGCGCATGCGCATTGCGCACTTCAATCGCAATGTTTTCATTGCAGCCCGGAGGAGCAAAGAAGGCATCATTGTGATGCCCAGAACTTCCCAGAAGTCTATGCGGTTGAGACACAAACCGCATAGATATGGAAGGGGCTCGGACTGCGACGTCCGCAGGCACGTCATGACGTGCTTGCTGGGCAAATGCTGCTGATTGGTTGTCACTCTCTTCCCGGGCTTTATGTGCTGGGAAAAGAGCGAGAATCAGTCAGTCAGTTTTCGGCGTTGGACCTGATCATATTGTGACCTTTTTTTCCTGCTATTGTATTTAGTTTTGTTTAAAACATTTTTTTTGATTTTTTGGCACAAGACAAATTATTTTTAAAGTACACAGAGAGCGAGGCAATCAGGAGGACTGTGGCGGATTTATTTGCATTGCTGCTTCTTTCATCAGGCTGTTCTGGAATCAAAACAGGTGAGTTACTATTTATTTCATTACTTAATTATTTAATTTAAGTAGTTTGCTTACTTGAATCCTTCTTTTCTGCGATATATCTAAAAATCTTGTGTTTCCTTTCTTGATACTTTCTGCTAACTCCCCTTCATCTTTAACCTTTGCTACCTTTACCATCTTTGCTGCCTCATTTGAATAACAAAGATTTTTTTAGAAGTTTTTTTTTTCAAAAGGGCCTATCATCCCTTTATATCTTTCTGACGACTTCAGCATGATTAAACAGAAAAGAATATTTATTTCTAAAATAGTTCCAGCAGAGATTTTAGCAATTTTCATTGAGAGTGAGGGAGTCTTTGAGGGATTTGTATCCTTTCAACATTATTTGTGTTTCTTAAGTGGATTTTTGGGATACAGGCCAGCCACAAAATTCAAGTTTCCCTTAAACTTTCTTTTTTCAGGCAGAATAGCTTGTTCTGAATTGAGGCTATCTTTTGAAGGAAGAGGTCTAGAGCTACAGATACATAATTTTCTTTTCATACCAGATCCTAGGTCATAGTTTCAAGTTCAAGGATTGGATAGTCTCCATTTGCCCAGGGAAAGATGGTCCCAGTATGGATACTGGAGGTGCTTTTTGAGTTTTATTCATTCCACTAATGCAAGGCAGTAGTCACTTACAAAATCTGCTATGTCCACTGTCTTAGAGTTTGTGTTAAACTTGGTAGCAAATACCAGATTGTGTTGACCTGTGATAGGATTTGGTCTAGATGGAGTTTTAACCAGTTGTGAATGATCCCCTTGATTAATGGCTCCCTTGGGTGTTTTTTGTATTCCCCAAGCAGTTTATATTAAAATTATCCAGCAACATTAAGTTATAACTCAAAAGACCCTAGTAGATGTTAACATGTGTTTCCCCTGGAAGTGAGGTAGACAGTTTTGTATGATCACCCACAAGACCATGCAGCAGTCATTCTGGAACTTTTTCTAAAGCTGCAGTGCTTTTTTTCTAATTAAACAATTTTTGTATTATTGCTAATAAAAAGAAACACACCGCCACCTCCATTTCTTTGTCCCGCCCTTTTATCTGCCAACTCTTGATACTTGTGCACATGATAATTGGATAGGCTTAAATCATCACTCAGCCAGGTTTCATTCAGGAATCACAACCTTAGGATTTGTGAGGGACATCCAGATTTCAAACCATGTTTTATTAATTCTGTTGATGCTAAGAAAGACAATTTTTTAGTCATGTAATGTTAGCAGTAGCATAATTATTAACTGTAAAATAAATATGAGGAGAGATTAGACCTGCATGGGGATGGATATCTGCTAAATATAATACTTTAATCATTACAAAATAACAAAAGGAGGTTAATTTCCAAAGTGCCTTGATAGGGAGTCATTATACTGCACTAGTATGAGTGTTTATTTACGTATTTATTAAGAATGGTTGACCTATTTCATGTGCAATGCAGGCATAAAACACAAAGTTTACAATAAAAATTTAAACAAATAAAGGACATACAGAAACAGGTGTGTACAATTTACAGAATAAGAAAGAAAGAATTCCAACACTTAGTTGTTGCTTGTCCATGCTGATTAGGATATCATTAGGTAAGGTCCAAAGAGCTGTTGTGGTAAACTGTCTTGCCCAGAAGCCATACTGATTTCTGGAAAGTAGATATATCAAATCCGTTGACTTATTTAAGCTGAAGTGTTGTGTAATGTATTGTGCAGTTACCAGTACAAAGTGCAAATGCATTTAGTTTATTGACTAACTAATCTTGTGTTACACCTGTTGTTCTTGTTATTACATTTATTTGCTTAGGTAATAAGTGTTTCATTTTGGTGCTTATAGTTATGTTGAAGTGGTCGCTTGGGTGAATGTTTATGATTTTGGTGTTGTATTGTACTTTTATGTTATTGAAGGAAAGGGGCAAACTTTTCGTTTCGGTGCTTGGGGATACCTCAGCATTTTTCTGAAGAGGTCACTTGGGTGAATGTTTCATTTTGGTGCTTGTATGTTATTGAAGGGGTCACATGGGCAAATGTTTAATTTTAGTGCTTTTGCATATTGTACCTGGACATTTTACTGAAGGTCTTTTTTCTTTTAGGGAAATGTTTCATTTCAGTGCTTGTGTATACCTGGACATAGTAATGAAGATTTTACTGAAGGGGTCTTTTTTCTTTTAGGGAAATGTTTCATTTCAGTGCTTGTGTATACCTGGACATAGTAATGAAGATTTTACTGAAGGGGTCTCTCTCTTTTAGGACTGAAGGGTCTTTTTCTTTTAGGAAATGTTTCATTTCAGTGCTTGTGTATACCTGGACATAGTAATGAAGATTTTATGAGGGAATTTGTGTATCAGGGAAGTGCTTGTGCTTATATGGTCAGACTGCTGAAGTGAAAACTGTGCAAAATAATTTATTGTGTCATTTTAGTGCTTGTGCATACAGAGTACAAACTAATGAAGGGTTACTTGGGAAAATTATTCATTACTGTGTTAGTATTTGTGAAGTGTTTAATTTTGGTGCTTGTGTATACCTGGACATAGTAATGAAGATTTTGCTTGGGGAAATTCATTCATGTATCAGGGAAGTGCTTGTGCATACATGGTCAGACAGCTGAAGCGACCACTGGGCAAAATAATTTGTGTCATTTCAGTGCTTGTGCATACACAATACAAACTAATGAACGGGTTACTGGGGAAAATTATTCATTACTGTGTCAGTGTTTGGGAAATGTTTCATTTTGGTGCTTGTGTATACCTGGATATGTGATGTCATGTGGTTTATGGAAGAGGCTTGTTGGCCACTGAGTTATATGCTTTATTCAAGTGGGCCACGATCAGAAAAGTTTGAGAAACACCGGTATGGACTGTTACTGCCCAACTCTCTGATATATTAGTATATGTAGAAAATGCAGTTAACTGTTACATATTCCTAGCAGAGATCACTGAAGAACAGCCTCAAACAAAGGGGTACTGATTGCATTAATAGGTGGTAGGATAGTTAGTTTGCATTTTTTTTTTCATTCACTGATGTGTCTTGTAGGTGGCACCTATTATGAATTATCTTTTTACAGGTCAGTGAATAGAGTTTTTTTTTTTTTAATGCTACTTTTAAAGTTTGAGTTTGAGTGATTATTACTAGAGCTAGATTGTAAGGGGTTAGTTTTAGTTTTCTACTTAAATTTATAAGTATTGCTTTGCTTGTTAGATAGTAGTTAGGCTGGCTTAATGTAAAGTAAAGTTACAGTCAGACTAAGTGTATTTACCCACAGGACCCATCAAAACGTGTGGTCCTTATTGCCCTTACCAGTCATCATTTCTATTAATAATGCACCAGTCATTCTTTGTGCTAATATCACAGTTCAAGTCCTATAATTTATACTTTTTATTGCATCATAAGTAATGAAAATGTACTGATATCATTATCAACATTTATATAAAGCCAGCCTATCTGTGCAGTGCTATGTATTAACTGAAAGGAGAGAAGAACAAATAGGATATAACTAATCTTATAATTTTCTACAACAGTGTACATTTACATAATTAGCTCTAGATTGAGGTCAGTGCTCTGACCCTCTCTGGGGAGAATGAAACCAAAGTTATAGCAATATAACAAAAATGATTTTCATAATTGGCATTTCATAGAACATTAAAATGTTAGTACTCAATTTGGCATTACAAATATACAGCATCTATGCCAAGTGCCTCACTGCACAGAAGGCAGTAGTAAAATTAGCCATTAAGGGGCCATCATTATTTTATTATTGTTAATAAGAATAGGAACCCTGGGAAGTATATTTCATAACACTATCAGTCAAGAAATGCAACACAAAAATATATCTATTTTAGATAAATGAGGCTCTGGGTGGAGAAGAAAAAAAAAAAGCATTTTTGCTGAGGTAAATTGCTAAAAAAACTGCAGTAGTGCAAAATCCACATTGAATCAAGTTATTTTTTTAGATCCAGGGAAAAATACCCACGTGACCTTAACTGCATGCACCTCATTTTTTTAAAGTAAAGCAAGCATGTAAATCTGTTTTGTGTCCTTACAAACATTTCAGTGGTAGAAGCCATCCTTTTGACATTATAATCAACACACTGAATCCTGCTTTTTTTGTCTTATTTCAGTTGCATGGAAATAGAATCTGTAGAACAGCTTCGGTTTCTGCAAAGCCACTTCTGCAGAAATGTCTTTTTTTTTTTTTTTTTTCTTGTTTGCCAACTGTGATTTGCAAAATGCATTTGAACCATTCATTTTTTTGGGAAACTGCCACAGTATACCCAGTCTTTGCCCTAATGGTGGCAGGGGAGGTATCTGGTGTGTACCAAGAGTGCCAACTACTGCCTCCTGACAACAGAACAGTTCATTTCAACCAATGATAGTACAATATATATCCTGTTCTGGGTAGATTGCTTCTGTTGCTAGTGTTTATACAATATTTCTCAGCCAGTTAAGGTCCACTGAGTGCATTTTATTGTTTTCAAAGTTAGTTTGAGAACTTCAGTCTGATTACAACACTTATTTTCTCACCCCCATACTAGTGCGTGTTGTGGTATTCAGCCAGCTGTCTGAACTCATCTTAGCTCATTATTTTTTTATTTAACATTTGTTGATCGGGAAAGTCTGACTAGGTTCCACAGAGCCTGTTTTCAGCGGAGGCCCGGGGAGAAATGCTCCAGATGCATGTCTTTGGAATGTGTGAGGAAACCAGAGTACCCGGAGGAAACCCACACGAACACAGGGAGAACATGCAAACTCCACACAGAAGGCACCCCAGCCGAGAATCGAACCGGAGAACCTCCTGCTGCGAGGCGACAACATTAACCGCTGCACCACTGTGCCGCCCTTAATAAATAAATAAAAATAAAAAATAAAATCTTACTAAGTACATGTGAGATGATTATCTTACCTACTAAGTTATAACACTAAATTAGATGATGCTTATAGCTGGGGAATGTCTTCTCTCTTTTTTCAAGTATAGTGGAAAGTATATTTATCTCCAGCCTAAAGAGTATTTATGTTTTATTCTTTCTGTTGCTTTGTTTGTTAACTGGGTAAAACTACTAGGCATAGCCTTTTTCATGGCTAACATGGGATCTTTGTTTGTTGTGTTAAACTACTATGTACAGATGCATGTTTTCATGGATACCCTGGGCCTAGGGTGATTGCTTGGTGTGTTAAATAAATAAAACTACTAAGTATAATTGCACATTTTCATGGATAACCTTAGATCATTGTCTAAGTAAGTGGCTTGCTTAGTCACACATCAGGCAAATTGAGACTGATGGGTTCAGTCCCATTGCCATATGATGCAGCTGCAGCTGGTTAACAGCTCATAACTTTAATATCCTAAAATATGTTGTGAGAATAGTTATCAATTATAATACAAATTGTAATTTAAATATTCACTGTGCTGCAACAAACTCTGCAGTCGTTTTCTTCTTTTATTGTAACCTTCAAAACTACATTCTTAGCACAGTATTTGCAGAGCTACAGGTTTTATTCCAGAGTAGTGTTTATCTCCCCACTCTTAATATTTTGGTGGTAGTACTGGTAGGTCAAACATGTGGTCTAAAAATACTGTCTTCTAGGATGATGTCTGGCAACATCAGCATCTTGAATGAGTTGCAGACATAGGTTTCCAATGGCCATGGCAACCCCTAATATTTATTTAAAGGTTTCCTAGGGTTATATTTCGGCATGTGTTGGAATTCAGAGCTAAATCAAGTAAGACATGCTCATGATTGTTTTATGTTTTTGAATTTCTACACCATAATCTTTTGCTTCATTGGCACAGAGAATGTCTGATTATATGATCATTAGCACATTCTGCTGCTAACCCTTGTTTTGCAGCTGGCCACAACATGTACTTCTGTTTCCTGAATTTCAAACTGTTCAGCTGTTGCTGCATCATCTCACATGTACTTAGTAAGATGCACAAGTGTTCATGAAACCTGGCCATATTCTTTTAAATCAAAGAACTAAAATATCCCAAACAGTTTATGGCAGCAGACCTGAAAATCCTCAGAAGTTAAGTGATTAAATGTGTCGTCAGTAGTTGCTGTTGCATCTGTCATTATGGTGGCAATATTACTGCACATTTTCAGTCTAGTTTTACATGATTCATCTGCAATACTATAGTCCAGATATCGAGGATTATTCTTCAATTTTTGTAAAGTAATATATTATAGGTGTTCTTTTTTCTGTGTTCTGAGTTTCACTGCTTATTTGGTAGTACCTGATCAGCTTCGGCCCTTACCTTACTATGTATATTTTCCAGGATAATTTCTGGGTACTGCATAGTTTCACTGTCTATTTTACATAATTTGAAATGGGTTTGTCTGTTTATGTTATTTCCTTTCTGTGCCAATGAGTAGTTCCATCAGCTCACTTTGTTCTGGCTTTCATGGTGACTGCTCTTTCTTTGCAATGCATCATTTTGTCTGACACATTCCCATGGTGCTTTCTGTTTGAGATTTTCTGAATGGCACCTGACCTATAGACTACATTAACTTTTTTTCATTATGTTTGACAGTTTATTGTAAAGTTCATGCAGTCATAGTCAGCTTTGGTTTTGACAAAATCACAGTCTGCTATATTAGAAGAGATGGTTGCACTGTGTCCAGATGGGCCCACCCCACACTGGTTGCAGCTTCAGCTGCACAAAGTAAACTATTTGAAGAAGCTTCAACCAAATTGAAAGGGAGAAAAATACATGGGTGCTAAAGCCCTTGCACTCCGCATGTGGGGAATTTTCCTGCCACACCCTTATGTATACTAAATCCAGGACTGCATAATCTGAGAACATTGGAAAGCCCAAAATCCTTGAATCACTGTTTGCACACTAATACAAACTGTTCTGGCCGTGATTTTCAGCTGAAAACATTGAATGATTAGCCTGCAGCTCTGGGAATGTATATCTGACAAGCTTAAACCTTGCACATTTTACACCTGACCAAGGACAGGTAAGCTAGTGGAGATAACAGCTTCATGTTATGAAGTTTTAGTGTTGGACTGATGTTGATGACATCAAGTGTTTTAGCATGTTTACAGAGTGACATTCAGTATTTTGTGCTACAGCCAGGTTAAAACTTAGATTTTTAATGATGGTCTTTCTGCATTTGGTCTTTGGCATTGAGAAGTTAGTAGTGTTGTCTCTGGACTACTGTGCATTAAATGAAAAGCCCATTAGCTACTCTTTCTCCTGTCATGTTCATTTTGTGCTCCATATATTTGCTGCATTTTGTTTTATGCTTATTATATTCATAGGAGGTTAGTATGCTAAGTTAAGTTCACTGACAGG
Source organism: Protopterus annectens (assembly GCF_019279795.1). Lineage (NCBI taxonomy): Eukaryota > Metazoa > Chordata > Ceratodontiformes > Protopteridae > Protopterus > Protopterus annectens. The sequence continues at coordinate 379,843,043 of NC_056750.1, forward strand.
TGTTTTTGAGTTTCAGATTTCATACCCTACAGAAAAGTCATACTGATGCAAGACCTACTGAACTTTCTAAGTTTGTAACAGCAGCATTTAAAAATTGTCTGTATTTTGACCTTTGTCCTATTTTTATTTATGGCCTTATCCAGATTTCTTGCTCTGAGGTTGAGTATATGAAATGTGTCATGGGCTCGGGGCCATCAGCCAGAGACGTTTCAAATTGTGACATACTTGTACCCCCACTCCCCCATGTAGTGACTTTAGATGTGTCCAGGTTTAGAGTATCCCTCCAAGGTAGATGTGTCCAGGCAAGGAGCACTTAGAGTATCCAAGGTAGACACAAGTACAGTCATGGCTTTTAATCTGTCCTTTTGCAGAATGTTCTGGTTTTCTGTCATTTTTATACTGTTGATTTTGTGCATTCAGAAAATGCATTTTGTTGGCTGCTTGCCTTGTTATACTTTATTTTGACTGGCATTCCACTCCAGTAATGTATTTAAAAGTAATTTATTTTTTTGATTCATCACAGCCTTTGCTTCCCATCTAGATATTAAGCAAGCTGTCATGTAGCCAAGGCATTGAAATATTGTTTTCTTTACCACTTCATTTTTGTTTTGATTGGACTCTCATAGTGATAGCTTGTTGGCAAACAGGGAAGTAGTGTATTTAAAATACCAGCTTTTGTGGTTTTGAGCATAGTGAAAGAATGCTAGCAAATGTACTTTTTCCTGTAAGAATAAATGTTTACACACTTCGCAGTCTTGGTTTCTGCACCTAAAGTAGCAAAATGCCAGGTAACTTGTGTGTGTACACACACACACACACACACATATATATATATATATATATATATATATATATATATATATATATATTTATTTATTTTTTTTTTTTTTCAAAGTATTTTAAGCTAATGTCTTGGAAATGAACAAATGTTAATGATTGAGTAATGCAATGGATTAATACACTCCAGTGAATCATACTGGCTTTAGGCTACACCTGGCAAAACAATACTGTCTGAGGTAGTTAAACATTCATTTGGCCCTCCCCCAAGACCCACTTCAGATTGCACCAACTTTACAGAAAGGATGCAGATTAATTATACACAAGAGATAAGTAATTATACAGTGTGGAGAGACTCTTAACTTAAGAGCAGAATAACCCTTATTAGATTCTGGAAGATCAGAAGGCTAGGAATTCTATTCCCTCCCCAAAAATAGCAGCACAAAGTAAATGGTTTAAATGAAGTTGGAGACAGAGTGTCTACAGGCTAAATAGCTTGGTAGTTACAGCACATAGTAAATGGCTTTAAGTTATAAAATTATTTCACACTCTTAAATGAAGTTGGAGACCGAGTGTCTACAGGCTGAATAGATTGGTAGTTACAACATGCAGAAAATGCTGACTTTTATGGGTTTATGGCAGTCCAGGTGTTTACCCTGCCCTGAGGCCCTGAGGATTAATGTTTCATGTGTTTGTTTTAGTGTACTTGTGATCATATTCAGTGGTTAACTTGGCAACAGCAAGCAGTCCAGTGACACATTTATCTAAGTTAGCTGATGTGCTTCCCTCTTAACAAACTTGCACTGCAGTGTTATATTTATTTTTCTTTGTTGTACTCTTAACATTTTCCCAGAACAAGACGTCTGAGTGTAATTAATTATTTTTTAGGGGGTGGGTCATTAGCACTACTACTACTGCACTTCTATATTGTATTTATATATATATATATATATATATATATATATATATATATATATATATCCTTAACACTCACACATAACACACACCCCTACCACACTCGTCCTTCCACACTCTCACGAACCCCTTAGTCCGACACCACCGCACACTCACCTTTCCAATCCTAAATCTTTCATTTTCGGCACACCACCCCTATCGCTACCACACGCTCGGTCTCTCAGTCTGTCGGGGATATCGCGTTTTCGGTAACCTACCTGTTGTAGACCCATATATATATATATATATATATATATATATATATATATATTTTTTTTTGCCAGTATATTGTCTGAGAGTAGCTATAATTATAAGAAAATGAAAAACATAACATTTTCAATTAGGGTAGAATGCTTGCATTAGAATAATCTAAAAATAAGCAGGCAGTGTACTACACATGCCTTGTGTTTTAAATCAGTATATGTGGTACTTGAATACTTCAGAATCAGTACATGTGAAATGGAAATGTGTATTGGTCTGGGACTGGTACTCTGTATGCATCCTCCTTTTCTGGAAATAAAATTAAAAGATATTGTGCATACAAATAAGGAAACGACTGCATGTGAAGCTTGTACATGACTACGGTGGCTACATAACATGATACAGTATGATATTTTTGGCCATTTTTAGTAGTCTTTCTTTCGGGAGGTTGGGGCATTTTAGATCATTTTTGTCAGAAATAGGCTGGGGGGGGGGTCTCTGAAATGAAATAGCCTGTAGTTTACAGACACACCAGCAAATAAAGTAAGATTATGTGCAAGTTCCTGGCTATTGTGATGTGAAAGAAATGCAACCATGGTGATTTATTTCGCTTAAACATTGTAGGCTGAAAGCAGTTTCTCTGGGTAGGGAGTTGGGCTGGGGGCAATGCTTGTGTGAATAGCTGCAGTTCTGTCTACATTTTCAACAGTAATGTCGATTTCACTCAAGTAAGATCGACCAGAAGCTGAAGCTCTGAAATCTGAGTGGTTTGTATATGTGTGGTGGGGGGGGGTCCAAGGAATTTTTGTTAAACCATGTTTTATTGTAGAAAGTCTGGTAAGTAAAATTAATTTTAAAATTAAATGTGTACTTGGCTGATGCACACAAGCTGTGATAGTGAGTCTGTCAGCAAAATGAAAGTATGCAATGCAGTTGTTAGTATTTGTACTTTAATCCTGACCAGTAAAAAGCAGCTACTTCATTAGGTAATGGGAGGGGGGGGTGTTTGTGAATTCATTGAGGTGACTGCCCTTGTTTACTGTCAGTTATGGCTTTGCAAGATGACTGTTTGGGTAAGTCTGCTGTTGGGCAAGCCTGTAACTACCATTTCTGTGCAATGGACTAAATTAATGCAGCCATTTGCAGTTCATTACTGTTTTTTGCTTTCTGATTTCAGAGGTTTTTGAGCCAGGTACTTTTGGTAGGCTGTTGGGATGGGGGACTTTCATGTCGCCAGTGTTGGAATGAAATAACCATTTAGTGTTGTAATTCTGGCTTTGCAAAACTCTGAGGGAGTAATGCATACAGGCTGTGGGACTACAGTCTCTGTGCAGCAGATATATTTTAATGCTGGAAGGATCAAAGCAGAAAGTATAGTGGAGGCAATGGAATGACTGCCCCTGTTAGTCCTGCAAAGACAATGTAAGCTGTGACAGTGTGTGCATCACAAATGCATTAATAGTCTTTAATCCTGGCAAGGGCAAGCCAGATAGTTGGTAGATCATGGCTGTGGCACTGTCAATGAAATGAGTGCTGTTTCTGAAGCTGTAAATCATTACATGTATACAACAGTGACACTTAAATAATTTCTGCAATATCTTCATTTCAGAGTTGCAACAACTCAACTACAATAACCAGAATGAGTGAACAGAGTAGGTAGAGTGTTACAGTGGCCTATCTGAAATCTATTGGTTTTAAAGAGTTGACTCTTAATGAGAAGTTAAGAATCAAGAGGACTGGAAGACCCACACCTGATCTGAAGATATTGTCTGCAGGTACAAGTAGGTCAAGAACATACACACGCAGCTTCAACAGGTCAGTGTATGACAAACACACCTGGATCTGTGGTTGTGAGGAAACAAACAGCTTGTACTGCTTCCCATGTTTGTTATTTGGTGGAGAGGAAGCCTGGACATCAAAGGGTATGGATGACCTGAAGAGACTGGAAGAAAAGTCCAGAAGGCATGAACAGTCTGCTAAACATCTAGACAACGAAATGAGTCTAGCAGTGTTGGGAACTGTGGACATCAGGTCTCAGTTAAGTAGTGGATACCAGTTATTAGTAGAAAGACACAACAAGAAAGTGGATGACAACCGTCATGTTCTGTCTATTTTAATAGAATGCATGAAGACGTGTGGTGCACAAGAACTAGCTTTCAGAGGTCATGATGAGTCTGAAGAGTCAAGGAATCCAGGAAACTTCCGGGCAATAGTAGAATTAGTCAGCCAGTTTGATAAGAAGTTGTTAGACCACGTGACAGCTTCAACTGTTTTCAAAGGAACATCAAAAACTATTCAAAATGAACTCCTGGACTGCATGCTAACAGTATGCAGAGAAAAATTAAAAAGGAGATTCGTACTGCAAAATTTATAGCAGTAATTGCAGATGAAACCACTGATTTTGCTGCGACGTGGCAAATAGCTATTGTGTTCCGTTACATTGTCAATGGACAGGTGGTGGAACGTTTTTGGGGATACTTTACACCACTTGGACAGACAGCAGAACATATTGTTGTTGTGATAGAACAACAGTTGAAGGAAGTAGTGGGAGACCAGCATGAAAAAGTGATTGCTCAGAGTTATGATGGTGCATCGGTTATGAGTGGTGTTCAGCATGGGGTCCAGGCCATCATAAGAGAAAAGTTTAAATATGCCTACTATGTACACTGCTATGCCCACCAACTTAATCTGGTAATGCAAAGAGCCGCACAACAGAATACTGAAGCAAGGATATTTTTTATAACACTTGGTGGAATTCCAGCCTTTTTCAGTCGTTCAGCTCAAAGACAAGCTGCTCTGGATAATATAGTATCACGACGCATGCTAAGAGTGTCAGGAACACGGTGGAATTTTAACATCCGCACTGTAAATGCAGTGTACGAGAACTTGGAGTCGCTGGAAGAGTGCTTTGATTATTTGTACAGGAATCCTACATCTGGTACAGCAACTGTACTGGAAGCAAATGGGCTACTGCGATCACTTAAAGATGACCAATTTAAATTTTGGCTTGCTGTCTTCCATTGTATAATGCCCCATGTTGATTTTCTGTACAGGCAACTTCTGTGTCGTACCACAGATGCAACTGCTGTTGAAAAGGATGTTCATACATTTTTGGATGCAACTGACAGTGTCAGATTGGGTATCGATGGTATTGCAGAACAGTACCTACATACAGAGAACATCCGGTCAAAACGTAGACGAGGGCCATCAGCTTCCCGACCACTGCATGAGACCTTGCCAATTGCTGCAAAGGAAGTGTGTGATGTCATAAGGTTCCAGGCAACATCACGATTTCAACAAACTGGCCATCTTCAAGCTTCTCAGTTACTTCTGCCTGGAAAGTTTTCAACATACATAAGAGAGTTTCCAGAAAATCTGTTCACAGGAACAATGGACAGCTATCCATTCCTGATGAGGGGACAACTTAGAACAGAACTTGGAGTGGTGCATCAACATGAAGACTTTAAAGCAGCTGGCAGTGCAGTCAAGATGTTAAAATTCTTGTTGGACAACTCCTTAACCAGTGTGTTTCACAGACTTACAAAGTGTTGTTAATTATAGCCACCACACCAATGTCAACTGCTGAGGCAGAAAGGTGTTTCTCAACACTGAAAAGGATTAAAACATTTCTTCGTTCTACAATGGGGCAAGACAGATTGAATGCTTTGGCTATGCTTTCCATAGGAAAGGAGTTAATGCGGGGTATACCCAACTTCAACCAGAGAGTTATTGATTATTTTGCACAAAATAAAGAGAGACAAATGGACTTTATCTATAAGTAACGGAACACCATACAGAAGAACACAAGAGGCACTTATTTGGTACTATATTAGTACTACAAGCACTTATGCAACCCAGCCACTGGGGATGCACAAGCCAGTGCATTTCTTTGTGCCGATCCCAAGCCCGGATAAATGGGGAGGGTTACGTCAGGAAGCCTGGGCATCACCACATATAACCTCCTGACAAAATTTTGTGGGACAATACAGATTTTGATACAGGATTGGTCGAGGCCCAAGTTAACAATCACCACCACCAGTACTACTTTTTACCAAAAGGGTGTTGGCAGAAATTGGGGGGAGGCTACTGTTGGCTCTAGAAGAGGGGGAAGGCAGAAACTGGGGGGAGGCTACTGTTGGCTCTAGAAGAGGGGGAAGGCATGCCCAAAGGTATTGTGATTTGGACATGTGCTGAGGAGGGATGCTAAGGAGGGATGCTACTAGGTATATTGGGAGAAGGATGCTAAGGATGGAGCTGCCAGGGAAGAAAAGAGGAAGGACTTGTAATTAGATTTATGGATGTGGTAGAGGAAGTGATGTGGTGACAGAGCAAGATGCAGAGGACAGGAACCAATGGAAACAGATCTGATGTGGCAAACCCCTAACTGGAACAACTGAAAGACTGCAAGCACCTATTTGGAACCAGCTGGGGGTCATGTGAATATTATTTGCTTTGGGAAACTTAAAACTGTCCCTTTTGAGCCTCCATGAAAAAGGGGGTGGGAGAAATCCAGTATGACCTGATGTGTTCCAGACCACAGCTTCTAAGGTGCACGACAGCTTCTCCTCAGGTGCAGAAACTGAGTATGAAGTACTGTTTGCAGTATACCGCAGAGGTAAGTGTTCAAACCAGTGTGTGTATGTAACAATGTGTGCTGTGTAGACTATTCAGCATGTGCCATACTGACTGAGCATTTATTTCATGTAAATAAGTATGTGAAGCATTGATCCCATTGCACCATAGCCACCCCGTCTTGTTGGCCACACCCCGTCTTGTTGGCCACACCCATCCATCTGTCTCCTGCAACCCCCCTATGATTTGAAGTCACCAGCCGCCACTGGATGCAAGTACCAGCAGCTTGAGAGGTGCCTTCTGCAGTGTTGGAAATTAGCCTCATCACGGAATTTGACAGGGAAGCAAGGGTAGATAGCTTGGGGGACAGCTTGCTCAGGTCCCCGGCAGGCAACAACTCAGAGAGGGAAGTGATGTGTTCCATGACCAAATCCCTCTGGAGGAGGTGAAATGTGGCAAATAATTAAGCACAACAGACCTACGGCAGCTGAGGAGAAGACCCACTTTCAGTATCTGTCGATCGCCTGGGACTCCCAGTTGGGGGGATGAACAGATGTACTCTGCTCTGCCAGCTGCTTTTTGGTGGCAGCAGCTACCACTATAACATCGACTGGCACCCCTTTAGACCAAAACTGTCTTGTCAGTGGGAGGACTCAGAAACTTGTCTGCGCATTTCAGTACTGACTCCACAGTATCCAGCAACATCCATGCCACAGTGACAATGACGTCTATCAGTTCGTCCATGGGGGGGGGGGACCCAGGAGGTAGATGGTCCCATTCTGAATGCCTTCAGGAACATGGACTCTTCGGAGGACAGAGGTAGAAAACACCATCTGCCCTTCAACTTGAGGATTTCTAAGATGTCTCCAAAGAAGACATCCTCGGGCGGAGATCTGGGAACCTGTCTCCTTCATCCAGGTCTGTACTCTCAGTGAGCGACTCCACAGGTGAGTCTAGGTACCTCCTCTTGTGCAATCTCTTCTGAGGGGGGCTCAGGGGAGGATGTGAAAGACAGGGGAAACCAAAGTGGGGTAACTCCCGCTTGAAGGACAAATCGAGAGGGCTGAAGAGGAACAGGGTGAGAAGTGTCCACTCTAGAAAGCTGCGAATGTCCCTGGGTAGCAGGGGGGGCAGACCTAGCAGTGGAAAAAGTCCTCTCTACTACTCGGAAGACCGAATGACTGGACAATGCCCCATCCCCACCCCCAGCAGAAATGGCCACCTGGAAAGAAGGAACAGAACATGTCATCTCCTCCAGACCCCCGGATAATGCCGGCCCCAAGTTGTCGTGGGCCGAAGCACCAAGGGGCAGGTACCGGTCCAGAAAACAGGACTGGAACCCACCCAAGGACTGGTCGGGTCCAAGATCCCATCTCCTCTGGAGTAAAAAAAGCAGCACTGGTTAGGGACTCAGACGGGGTAGAGACAAAATGGGCTCTGGGAATCCCCATCACCTCCCCCACCCCCCAGGGCCTGAAAGTCTGAAACCACCTAGGTCAGACAAGGACAGGAAATCATAGGAGCAGGGGAAGGACCCCTAGCCAGATGGGCAGGAGGATGAGAAAAGCCCCAACTCAATCTGAGCTTTAAGGAAGGACCTCATCATCTTGTCCATATTGGAGGGAAGCAGGCTCCTGGAGGACCTAGAAGAAGCGGAAGACCTGGCTTTGGACACACGTCTGGACCCTGAGGATCTCCTATGCCTCTCCGCAGATTGGCTTCTGTGCCTGAGTGCCTCAAAGAGCTGCTCCCTGCCAGAACTCAAAGGAGAGTCCTCAATCATAATGGTGAGATCCAACAGGAGTCCTGGATCCAACCGCCTCGGGCCCAAGGACAATGGAGGATCAGAGTGTTTAGAACCCGAAGGTTTCAGGTCCGAGGAGGTCAGATCTGTGGCAGATCCCATCTTAGTCGGATCCGAAGGCTTCGACCGGAGATATTGGATTGGGAGTGGATTCCCACTACCTCAGATCCAATGGTCTCAAAGTGAAAGCCTAGGATCCAGGGGTGGATTTGCAGAACCTAGTATCCCAGATCATCTGATCTGACAGAGCCGAGGCTGGGATCACACTCAAGGAACTAGGATCCGACAGCCTGGGTTTCTTGGAGGAAGAGGACCCTGGAACAGATGTGGCCTTCCTCTTGTGGTCAGAGGGGCCAGGTTTGTCCGGGAAAATGGCCAACGGATCCTCCCCGAACCATACCCCTAAGTAACAATTTGTTGTAGTGCTCGACAAAGGCCCTGTGTGGTTGCATGCAGCACAAATGTCGCATTCAACCTCCAAGTGGTCGCCGCCTTGGTAATAGAGGCACTCCTCATGCATGTCGGACATGGGCATCTTCCTATGGCATGAGGAGCACCTCTTGAACCCAGTTAGCTTGTCAGACACCTTGAGACAGGCCAAACACAACTGGTCAGACACCTTGAGACAGGCCAAACACCCAAAACCAACAACAACATGCAAAACTTGGAAACCAGAGACAAAGCCTAAGCCTAAAAGCCAATAGAGATGGCACAAACACCCAACAAACTATTACTACTGCCAAACACTCTACAAACTAATTCAAGAAAAACTAATGCAGGAAAAACTCTTTTTGGTGCCAAAAGATCAAACGGATAAATGGGAGAGAAGGTTAACTCTAACTAACTACAACACAACAAGCAAAGAGGGAAATTAGAGCAATATACTAAAATACAATATACAAAAAAAATATAAGAAAATATAGCAAAAACAAGCACTTACCCCTACGAAAAGACTCGAGCCCAAAAATCACATCTGAAGCTAGTGAACGGCAAATGAGATCTTGGGAGTTAGCGGGTAGCAAGGGATTGTGGGAGTGGGAGGAGCTCGAACCTATGATCTGTCTAAAAAGTTGCCAGCTCAGATCCAGTGTCGGATCCTAGGACCCAAGAGTGAGGAATAGTGGCATGGATAACATCAGATCCATCAGTAATGGGTCACAGGATGCCTTGTATGTCAGACGCAGGTCATCTCTTAGCAGTCTGTGGGATACTGAGTATAGTGACAGGGCTTTGAGTTGGTCTGTGTAGGACATATTGTTTAGGCCTTGTATCCTTTTATTAATGTAACTCTGTGGGCGTTCCAGTTGTTGCATGTGTCTGGAAAGATGCATGCAAAAGGGGGCATTATATTCAATGACTGACCTAATAAGGGTAAGTCAAGGGGAACAATGACATCCCTAGCTCTAGACACAATCCCTTTGTTTATAAAAGCTGTGCAATACAGAATGACTTTCTTACAAGAATAAGACATGTTGGTCAAATGTTAGGTCACTGTCCACATAAGTTCCCAAATCCCAAACAACTGGGTCAGCTCTTAGGGGCATATTACCAATGTGGTAGTTCCCTGGAGTAGATTAATTCCCAAAGGATACAATAATGCATTTTGTGGTATTTAGTTTCAGACCTTGATTTTTACACCAGTTATTTATTTGAGACAAACCTTCCTGCAGATAAAAATATTTTTGCATATTTATGGAAGATTGAAGTATGCCAAGGTTACAGGCTGATGAAGCTCAACAATTAACAGTTAAGATAACAAGAGATGAGATGAAAATGGTGCTGTATAACCAATATGCAGGAAAATCTCCAGAAACAGATGGTATTCCTGTGGAAGTCTGGAAGTTATGACGGAAGAAAGTGATAAAAAACTGGAAAGTTTTGCTTAACAGTATTTTAAAAGGAGGGGAAGCCCCAACATCTTGGAAGAAAGCTTGGTGGCTATAATACCTAAAGATGGCAAAGGCTCATCAGACCCAGCTTCATATAGACCCATTTCAATTTTAAATCATGATTATAAACTGTTTATGTCAATACCAACTAAAAGAATGGCAAAGGTGTTATCAGAACTGACAGATATCAATGTAGTTTTGTGGAGGGGAGGCAAGTATTTGACAACATTAACAGAACAATAATGATTCAGAGGGAAGTAGAATTTAAGAAAATACCCTGTTGGTGGGCCATGATGTAGAGAAAGCATTCAAAAGAATAAGCTGGAATTTTATGAGTAGAGCGATGGAAGCGTTTGCATTCCCTGATAAAATAACAAGGTTAATTTGGAGGATACATGAAAGATCAGGGACAAGAATTACAGTGACAGGGTTCATGTCTGATAAGTTGTGTATGAACAGTGGAACCAGGAAAGGATGTCCTCTTTCCCCTTTGTTAATTGTTTTATATTTAGAGACATTGGCAAAGAAAATAAGGGACTCAGAAATTCAAGGATATAGTAGGTATGCTAATCAAGAAAAGTTGTCTTTATTTGCAGATGATACTATTTTGTAGCTGATAAACCCAGAAAAGGACATCTTAGTGTTGGGGAACTTTTTGACAGTTTCAAGTCTTTTCAGGATATAAAATTAATGAATACAAAACAAAGGTTATAGCCTTAAATTATGCCCCCATTCATGAAACAGTTCAGCAATACCTATATTTATGGCAACATAAGATGTAGTACTTAAGAGTATAATTAAAAAGGCTTCTGTTATTGCACCTGCAAAAACGGAGAAAATGGAAGCTCTTGTTTATGGATATAGATATTAAAATACAAGCAGTGAAAACATTTTAGTCCCTTTAGTTTTATATACAGGTCAAGCATATTTTTAACAACCAGAGAGGTTGTGGACAATAATTAATAAAGAGTTGAAGGAATATAACTGGGAAGAGAGCAAGAGTTAAGTGGGATAAGTTGATCCTTCCAGCAGAACAAAGTGGTTTAGGATTACCTAATTTGAAGCTATATTTCAGAGCTACACAATTAAGGCTCATACATATAACACAAGCAGAGAGTTATAATTCAAAATGGAAAGGGATTATGATGAAGCAAGGGAGAATTCAAGAAATAAGGACAGAGTGTGATTTTGGATGCAGACCCTTAAGGAGAACAGTAGAACCCATACAAAATATTATACTAATAAAGTAAGACTAAATTATTCTAAGAACTAAGCCAACAGGGGAATGGAGAAAGGATATTTTGCTCATAGGGATGAATGCAGTTAGGGGTACAAGGAAAAGTCAAGAGGGGGCTGTAGTCTACTGGAGAAAAATGGCAAAAAAAAACAAGGTGCTGTGAGTAAATAACTAGAGGGGAAAGGTAACAGAATGGGAAGAGGCCAAGAAGACATTTGGACTACAGGCTAGACACTGCATTCCCTATCAGGGACTGGTATCAGAGCATAGGCAAAGAGAAAGGGATAAGGGAATCCTAAGTGAAAGGCCTGCTTTGGTAGTGTTTTTTTTGTTGAATCTACAGCAGACGTTAATGTTAAAAAAGGGATAATAAGTATAGCATATAAGACATTGCAAGAGAACTATGGAATCAATCAGAGGAGGTTAGAAAAGATCAGACAAGCAATTCACAAGGAAACAACTGGAGGACATATGTATGGTTCCCAAACATGCAACAAATTCCAGAAGACTAAGGAGTTTTGCTAGGAATACCCCAAGCAAATATTGGAAGTGTGATGAGTAAGAAAGAGCTAACTGGGAGAATATATTTTGGAAGTATAAATAATTGGCAAACTTTAAAAGTTCCCTACAGGTACTCTGTTAGCTATACTGGGTAAGCAAATGGGTGTAACTAAGGAAATGATTATTTTGAGCTGGGACACAAGAACTGGATTGCCTAGACATAGTAAGGTAGGTGTCAAAAAAGCAATTACTAGAAAATGGAAATCAAAGTCTAAGCCAACTGTATTTGAAGTACTGAGTATAGCAACAGAGATAAAAGAACTGGAAGCTGGATCTTTAGAAAAAAAATGAGCAGATTAAACAGAAATAAATGGAAACTCTGGTAACAATAAATGCAGAATAATGTTCTGGAGGAGAACTGAGGTTTAATGGAAGGGGGGAATTCAGTAATTTATGTAATGTCGACTGATGATAGTTATAAAGAGGATGTATAACGTATGCAACTGGAAACACATTAATATGGTTTGTTTTCTTTTATAAACTGAAGAGATGACCAGAATCATAGCGACAGTGTCCGTACGATGCCTTTACTAAAAAGTTGAACCAAATAAAAAGTGTATAAAATCACTCTCACACTAATCTATGAACAAGTTCAAACAGTTAAAATTATCATAACAGATAAGCGCTTTTGTTTTAACTCAAAAACTTCATTAGATAAACTCAATTATATAAATGAACGTTTAAACAGAATCCTTCATTTATACATAATAACCACTCCCCCCTTAAACACTTATCACATCCTCAGATGGAAAGTCAATCAAAAATACTGATTGGTCAACCCTAAAACTGTCTTCACACTTCATTGGTTAAAGACAGTTTCTACCATCAAATCCCAAAAAATACGTACAAGAAAATGTATCCTATCTGGAGCATATATAATTCACCAATCATATTCGTTAAGGGTGGGGTCTGGTTTTTGATATTCTCTTAGATAAGTTGATACATATTCTATATTCATTAACCCGGAAATGTCAGGGGAAAACACCCAAAATAATCCCCTAAACCCTTACCATAAACCAAATATTCCATAAATATTACTAATATATAACAACTTCTCTCTCCAGTGTTTTCAGTTTTAATAAACACGCTATGGATAATTGGTCATTCAATCCTGGCCTGTCTGTTGCATTGAGTAATAATCACCATCACAGTTCACATTTTTCTAAATATAAAGCCCATGGGCTCTTGTTCCAATATCAATTTGTTCAATGCCAAAGAACACAAACATATGTTCTGGATACTCAACACAATGCTTAGAAAGAGCGTTAGTTTTTTTTTTTTTTTGTTTTACTATCATATATATGTTTATAAATCCTGTCCCTAAATCTTCCTTCAGTTTTCCCTATATAAAATCTGGGACAGTGAGAACATAAGGCACACTAGACCACTCTACTTGAATAACAAGACATCTTGTGGTTTAATCTTATATTTGCCTTATTAATTTTAAACTCAGATCTTTCCAAAACTTATCTACAAAATGGACAAGTATGCATGAGTTTAGAAAGATTGTAGTTAAGCAACTATTTTCTGATAACTCTAGAGCACAAAAACTTTTAGCACAATGACTTTGGCAACAGAATAACCAGAGATCCTGTAGTGGTTTTAGAAACATTCCAGAAATATTATGAAAATTTGTAAAAAGCAGAGAAATGTGCAAATCAAGAGAGAGTACAAATGGAAACATTTATGGAAGACTTACTTATGCCAAGGTTAGAGGTAGGTAAGGCTCAACAACTGACAATTAAGATAGGAGGTAATGAGATAAAAACAGTGATGTATTATCAATCTTAAGGAAAGTCTCCAGGAATACATGGTATTCCTGTGGAAGTTTGGAAATTAGGAGGGATGAAAGTGATAAAGATCTGGAAGATTTTGTTTAACAGCATTTTAAAAGAAGGGGAAGCACCAACATTTTAGGAGAAAGCTGTGGTGGCTCTATTAACAAAAGAAGGCAAAGACCCTTCAGACCCAGCTTCATATAAGTTGATTTCAACTTTAAACCATGATTATTAGAAGTTATGTACTTACCATAACTTGGAATCTGTGTTGTCCAGTTTCATTCTTCCTCTCTGATATCCTATATCAGATCTGATTTGGCTGCTTCACAAGACTTATGATCCGAGCCTCAAGCTCCTCCCTCACCCATGATGCCTCACATTTCCTCTAACTCCTCAGATCAAGTTTGCTGCTCTAAGGACAGTTATCTACAAAAATACAGAGAAAGGAAAAAGACATTACCATAACATGGAGCTCAAACCAGGAACCCAAGGGTTCCTAATTCCTCTAGATAGCTCTCAACAGCTTAGGACTGGGGATGGATGGGTGGGACATAAGGAAGAATGAAACTGGACAACACAGATACCAAGTTATGTTAAGTACATAACTTCTATATCTGATGTTGTCCATATCATTCTTCCTCACTGATGGGTCAGAGTCCCCAGCTACATAACTCTTCGGTGGCCCTTATGGAAGGATATGCCTGAGCACCTCAGAGCCAAAGGATGCTCTGTTCCTGGAAACAATATCCAATTTATGCAAAACAAATGCATGAGACTTGGACAAAGTTCATGAATAAAAGTTCTAGTGGAAAAAGAAGACAAAGTGGACATCGATCTGGTAGAATGAGCCTTTGGAGGATGGGGTAGCTGCATACCTCTCAGTGAATAAACAGTAGTAATACAATCAATAATCCATTTTGCTAGTGTAATTTTGGACACTGCCTGGCCTAGTCAATTAGGTGATAAGGATATAAATAGTTGCGCAGATTTTCTATATTTCTTTCTCCTGTGCAGGTAGAAAAGCAACTACCTATGAATGTCAAGCAAATGTAACATTTATTCGCCATTGTTAGAATGATTGGATAAAATAATGGTAGGTGAATGGACTGGTTAATAACTGATTCCATTGCAACTTTAGGCATAAATGTAGGATTCATTCTTAAAGAGACCCTATCTGTGAAAAAGTTGATAGGATTATGGCAGCGTACATGGATTCTAGAACTCTCAAAATTAGTTCTGCAGGTAGAGTGGGCATATCCAGTAATACTTGCATTTGCTGTCTCAGAAATATTACACATTGTGAAGGCAATGCAGCTACTTGTGTGATAATGTTCAGTTGCATTCATATGAACTCTGTGTTCTGCATAGGGAGCAATTTTGACTTTGCTAAGTTTATCATAATTCCCAGATGACTGAATGTAGATCAATGTGTGTATGTATCTTTAAAAAGCTATCCAAGGGCTTACACAAGTATAAAAATACTGAGCACGTGCAAGCCTGACTGCCATTTTGTAGTAAGCTATTGAGATGTAAGCATGTATGTCTGCAAGGTCTGTCTGTTAATCAGTTTGTTTATATTTTATGATGCTGCTGTCTATCCTGATGTGTTTCTATGTATTAAAGCATCTAACCAAAATACCCTGCCTGCTTGTCATCTATGTTAGAGAGGGACAAGTGACACGGTGTCAGAAGCAGGATGTCTAAATGGGCATGGTGTTAAAGGAAGCATGGCCAAAATGATTTATTGCCAGAAAGAGCTCCAGTTTATTCCATTTGAGTCCGAGAGGCACCCATTTGGCATTAGAGTGAATCAACCCTACTGCACGCATAATTCGCAAAATAGGCCAGAAACAAATTTCAGATTTTAAAACTTGCTCAAACTATTTTTTAATTGCAAAATATGAAACGAGGCATACGGAACGTTCTAAATATTTGAATAAACCGATATGTCAGATACTGACAAAAATATTCGAAGTACTAAGGAAAATGTCTGAAATAAAGTCCAAATTGCATAAAACTAATAAAATAAGAGGAAACGACCTTTTCGCTAAGCACATATTTTTCATATTAATTAAAGATATCTGAGTTATCAGAAGTGTATATAGTGCTTGCATGTTTCTGCAGTATTACAGTAAAGTTATTTCACAAGATGCAGACATTTCAGAGCATATTTCGCAAAGTACAGTATTTCTAAGAGTTTACTGTGCATCTGAATACTACTACAAGCTCACAGATCAGTTGTTCATACATAATTACAAGGATCATATTTTCAGTGTGTTTGTGCATACTTTATGGGCATAGCAGATAGATTTTGAAAAGGTAGTACACTTGTGTTTAAAAATAATATTGCAGAGAACTGGAGTGTGTCTGAGCAAGAGTACAACATTTTTATACAGGCTACATTTTCTGATAAAGTTGACCATACAAAGGTATTTATTCTGCTTAATTTAGCTGGGTCAGAAGACATAGAAAGGGAATGTTCATTCGTGTATGCACCTGCTATCTATGCAGGAGAGGGAGAAAAACGTAATATTGTTGTACCAGCTGAGTCAAGTGAGGACCCTGAGTGCTTAAAACGTAAATTTAGAGAAATGTATACCACCCCAGACAAATGTTACAATGAAAAGGCATTTCTTTTCTACAATAGATCAAAAGCCTGGCAAAACTTTTGCAGCATATATAATTGACTTGACAAACAAGGCTAAAATGTGCAGACCTGGTGATTTAAGGGACGAGGTGATAAAAGACAGACTTGTGTGTGGTATAAAAGATTATGCTGTAAGAAAGATTTTGCTTCATGACAGTGATTTAACTTTGAATAAGGCCACTGAGATTTGTCAGATATACAAGCTCACAGAAAAGCACACACACGCTTACAAATGAGAGATGTATGATTCCAGTAACTTTCAGAGCTCATGTTGACAGTATGCAGCACATGGTTAAAAAAAAAACGCCCCAAGCATATGGCACCAACTGTAAACCCTGCAGCACCCACTAGTAATCCCCACAGCTTTCTAGCAAATTCCAGAGTTCACAGTCTCAGTGAAGCATAACAGTGAGCCAGCAAACAGGCATAAGAGTGAGGGTGCATGCTTACCCAGTTTCATTGCTAGCTATCGTAATTGTGGTGAAAGTCATGAATCTAAAAGGGAAACATTTTTAGCTTTTGGTCAGCAATGCCACAAATGCAATAAGTGGAATCATTTCAAGAGGTTTTGTAAATCAAAAGGCCCACATTCTTTTATTAAAAGGGAACATTTTAAAAAATTAGTTGATCAATTAGAAAGCTGCGACCCTACTCTTTATGTTGATGGTATGTCAGTGCGTCATGAAACAGTTAATGCAGTAGATTTAAGGGCAAAGAATGAAGTATTATGTACTGTAGAAATGGAAAACCCACAGAGCTCAAAACTATCACAGGTTCCAAGTGCAATGTTATGTCAGCAGAAACATTTGCTAGAATGTGTCATGGTGAAAGGCTTGATTTGGGAAAGTGTGCAAAGCTGGCTGCTTATGGTGGTGAAGAAATTCAAACCGAAGGCTCAGTAGTGCTTTCATGTTACTCTGCTGGGAGATGTTATGACTTGTTATTTTATGCGGTCAAGAAGCACATCCAGTCATTATTAAGGCTCAGAGACAGTTTGAAAATGGGACTGATTTCAGTTAATAAAGAAGTCCACCAAGTTAGCTTGAAAGACCACTACTCTAATTTTGCCCAGTACATTTTTTCCACCTATGCTGATCTTTTCGAAGATAAACTAGGGAAGCTTCCAGTTGTGTACTCCATGAAGGTAGACCCAGATATCAGTCCAGTTATCAGGCTAGCTAAAAAAGTTCCAATAGCCATGCAGGACAGAGTCAAAGCTGAGTTAGATAAAATGGTGCAACAAGATGTGATTGCAGTTAGTTCATCAACTCCAACTGAATGGGTTTCTTCCATGGTGGTTGCTCATAAGAAAAGCTCAGATGACATCAGAATTTGCATTGATCCACAAGTTTGAACAAAGCACTAAATAGACCTCATCATCCAATGCGCACATTTGAAGAAGTCACAGGTCTGATGCCAAATGCCACTGTTTTTTCTGTCTTAGATGCAAAGAGTTCATTTTGACAAATTCACCTTGACAAGAAATCCTTATTGCTAACTACTTTCAGTACTCCGTTTGGAAGGTATACATTTCTGAGAATTCCATTTGGGATAAATTCTGTGAGTTAAGTCTTTCAACGTGCAATGGAGCATTTTTTCTCAGTATCCTTGCTTATTATAGTAGACATGCTAGTAGGAGGTCACGGTGAAGCTGAGCATGACAGAAACCTCAGGAAAATTCTGGAAAGAGCACGTCAAGTGAATCTTAAGCTCAATCCACAGAAATGCAAATTCAGGCTACAAGAGGTTACTTATGTTAGTCATTTATTTACTAGTTCAGGCTTATGACCAGATCCTTCAAAGCAAATAGCCATTCTTGAGATGCCAGCGCCAGACAATGTTCAAGCCCTGCAACATTTTTTTGGCATGGTCAACTATCTTGGTAAGTTCATTCCAGACTTGAGCTAAGTATCAGCATTGCTTAGTGAGCTGACAAGTAAAGATGTATCCTGGTTTTCGTTAGAGCAACACCAAAGAGCATTTGATGTCCTGAAACAGAGAATTACTAGTCTCTCAGGTACTATGATGTTCACAGGCCAGTTACTCTTTCATGTGATGCTTCAAAATTTGGTCTTGATGCATTCTACAAGAGGGTCAACCTGCTGACTATGCATCGAGAACTCTTACTCAAACTGCAATGCAGTATGCTCAGATCAAGAAAGAGCTTTTGGCAATTGTGTTTGCATGTTTGAAGTTCCACAATTATGTTTATGGTAGACCTATCCAGATCAAAGTATACCACCAGCCTCTAGTCACTATCTTGCAAAAGCCTATGCATTCAGCTCCAGCTAGACTGCAACACATAATGCTAAAATTGCAAAAGTATAATTTCACTCTCGTCTACAAGAAAGGCAAACTTCTTCATCTTGCCGATAAATTATACAGATCACCCAGAAACACCACTAAACAGCATGAGAATGAGAACCTTCATTTTGAAGTCATGGAAGTGAGAGATTTTTTCTTCCACACATCTTGATGAGCTTAGAAATCACACAGCCACGGATCCAGTTTTACAGAGGCTCAACCATTTTATCAATAAAGGATGGCCGTCAAAGCAAACCAGTTTAGCTCAAGAAGTGCTGTGAAGGCTGCCAGCTCAGCTAGCTGGAATTTTGTAAATAATTCTATGTTATTTGTGAATAGTAATATGATTTGTATGCTTGTCTTACAAATGTAAGAAAACTATATGTTTTGTGTATATTAAACTACTGGTGCAGAAGTGTGTGTTGAACTGTATGTTCTGTACTGAGCTTCAAGAATGCAACCACAGTGCACTCTGCTGGAAAAGAGCAGAAATGTGTATAAACTATATGCCTATGGAAAGGTATGCTTTGATGGTAAAGGCTGGAACATACAAAGTTAACTTCCAAATCCTCAAGAAAAGCAGAGTTTTACGATGGTGTTTATCTCAGCTAGGAGACAGAATGTCTACAGCTAGGAGTTCTTTCTACTGTCTGGAAACAGAAATAGTTACAGGTTTCAAATGTAAAACTGTTTAATTGTTTTACAACTTCCAGTTCTAGGCAAACTTCTGAGAGATAAGTATTTTTGACACAGAGGTACTAAATTTTTAATTTTCTGTTAGCCTGGGAACTGAAGGCAGAGGTGACAAAGAATGATGTAATCTGAGATAACCCAGCAGTAATGTTTGATAGTAATTTAAGAACTATCTCAGAGAGCAAGTCTGTGCATTTTGGATCTTGTCTTTGGACCTGAAACACCCATCTTCAGCATTTCTCATCTGCATTTGCTTTGCTCTGTAAGACTTAGATCATAGTATCTCTCTTAGAGATATCTAGGAATTTAGTAAGATTAGTTTAGATATTTTCTGTATTTATGTGAGACTGTCCTGCAATGTTGTTTTAAAGTATTTCCTGTGATTCTGAACTCTGTTGTCACTGTATGCAGTTATTGAATATTGTCTTCTATTACTCATTACTAAATATATTTAAACCTTTTAATTGTGGCTGGTTTGTTTAGATATATTTAAGCTCTTAAGAATACTTGCATATGTATTTGGTGACACTGTATAGGCCACTCCTAAACAGCCTTAAAAGTCTTGGTCACACTTACCATTTCGATTACAATAGCATTACAAAGTAGAATTGGTCACCCTTTGGGAAAGGCCTTATAGTAGCTGTAAATAAGAGGGGTTGGTGGCAGCTGGTACTACTGTATAGTCTGGGCAGAAGGGGGCATAGCTAGTGAACCTGTGTCAGCCTTCCCCAGGAGGGTCTGTGTTTGTATATAAATCAAATCTCAATGTGTGTGTGTGTGTGTGTGTGTGTGTGTGTGTGTGTGTGTGTGTGTGTGTGTGTGTGTTTGTGAGCTACTTGGGCAGGGACACGAAGCACTGGTTGGACATAGAGGGTGCTGAGGGTTTTGGCTTGACCACTCGGCTGAGATCTTAACCCTATAGCTGTGCCAGTGGGGAGTCTTACTGGGGATTGGGAGACAGATGGAGAAACCAGCCCAAGACTGACTGTGATCTCTGTGTGCTCTTAAAAGAAATTGTACTTTACTGTGTGTATACTTGTTATCTTCCCAATGTGCAAGTCCCTCACTGGTGCTACTAATGAGGAATGAGGCTCCTTGATTACTGGGCCAGCGCAGGGGTGTCACAAGTGCAATCTTATTTTTCATACAGAGATAAGATTTTGTCTGACAATGGTATCATTATGAAAGGTCCAAAAGTAATTGTTCCAAAATCCTTGCAACAAAAGTATATTATTATCTTGCATCATGGTCAGCCAGGAACAGACGCTACCAAAAGAAGGGCAAGAGGACTAGTATTTTGGCCTTCTATGTCTCAAGACATAGAGTGTACTTTTATCGTGTTCTGTGTATAATAGTACTAAGCCACATCGACAGAAAGAACCACTTCAGTTAAATCAGATTCCTGAACTACCTTGGTCAACAGTAGCCACCGACATTTTCGAGTGGAATGGTCAACATTAATTGGTGTTAGTAGACTCTTATTCTAATTGGTTCGAGATTGACTTACTTCCTAACCTAGCATCCAGTACTGTCACTACTAAGATGCAGCACCATTTTGCAGTCAAGGGCAGTCCATCACAAAGTTATTTCTGAAAATGCCACACAGTTTACAAGCCAACATTTCAAAAGATTTGCCGAAGAATGGGACTTTACTCATGTCAGAAGTAGCTCCGAGTATCCACAGTCAAATGGTTTAGCAGAACATGCAGTTCAAAGTGCAAAACAGTTACTACAGAAGTCAAAACAAGACCACAGTGATGTTTTCTTGAATCTCAGAAACATTCCTCCTGCTAAACACCTTGGTTCACATGCTCAGAGACTTCTGTCGAGACAAACCAGAAAGTACAGTTTTGTACCTACCATAAATGTAGATGTTCGAGTGCTAATACAGCTGCAGTAATCACAGATGGGTTCTCTGCCGTCAGGCGGGTCCTCGGTCGGCCGAATTCCAAAGTCTTGGTCCGGCGTCGGTTGCTGTCGCATTCTTCCCTGACGTCAGAGCGGCCTGGGTATATAAGACACAGCCGACGCCATATTCTTCAGTCTTTCTTGCCCCAGATGTCAGGTGCCCCCAATAGGAAGGCAATACATAAATTACATTTATATACATGCAATGCAATATAATCAAACATCAGTAGGTGCAAGCAAATATACCATAGAAGGATAAGCCCATCAGGTTGTAAGAAGAGGAGTTAGACCCTATGCCTTTACCAAGCGGGGAAGGAGGGAGGGAAACCTGTACTGCAGCTGTATTAGCACTCGAACATCTACATTTATGGTAGGTATAAAACTGTACTATGTTCATTGTGCATACAGCTGCAGTAATCACAGATGGGTAGAATCCCAAAGCTACGCACAGGGTGGTAGGCACTAGGTGGAACTGGGATGAGCTAGAATGCCCTGCAGCACAGCAGTGGCAAAGCCTGCTCTAGTTTTGGAATATAAAGGCAGGTGGTAGTGTTTTCTGAAGGTATGCACAGAACTCCAAGTGGCTGCCTCCAAAATATCTTTGGTAGGAACTCCTCTGAGGAAGGCTGTAGAGGTAGCTGTGGCCCTGGTGGAGTGGGATCTGATGCCTGTAGGGACAGCTTTTCCATGATAGGATTAACAAAAACGTATGCAGTGGCCTATCCATTTAGAAATAGTCTGTTTGGTAACTGGTTTCCCTTGAGCCCCTACAGCATAGGACACAAAATGTTGTTCTGATTTCCTGAAGGGCTTTGTTCTGTCCAGATAGTAACATAGCTGCCTATGGATGTCTAAGGAGTGTAGCAGCCTTTCCCCTTTGTTTTGAGGATTGGGATAAAAGGTAGGTAAGTGTATGGCTTGATTAAGAGCTACCCTGGATACCACTTTAGGCATAAAAGACGGGTTGGTTCTAAGGGAAACCCTGTCCTGATGGAAGATGAGAAAGGGCTGCACCGCCATGAGGGCTTGTAGTTCCGAAACCCTACGAGCTGAGGTAATGGCCAGAAGAAGAGCTGTTTTCCAGGACAAATATTGCAAATCTGTTGAAGCAGCTGGTTCAAAAGGAGGCAATGTTAATTTTTCTAGAACGTAATTAAGATCCCAGGCTGGCACTGGTTGTTTTCTTGGTGGTCTTATATTCTTAGCCCCTCTGAGGAACTGTCTTAAGAGTGGGTGAGAGAATAAGGGTGGATCTGTGTTGAATTCTGCAGAAATGGCTGAGGCATGGATTTTAATGGAGGAAAATGAAAGTCCACTGTTCAGCAGCTCAGCTAGATACTGTAGTATCTGAGGCAAATTCAGTTTTCTAGGGTCCTGGCCTTTTTTCTCATTCCAGTAGCAAAATCGTTTCCATTTTGCGGAGTAAGCCTCTCTAGTCGATGGTCTCCTGGCCTCCATAATGACATCCTGCATGTCTTTGGGGAGTAGGTTCTTTTGTGGTGTTAAGGAATTTTCCATGCAGCGAGATTGAGTGTTTTCAGCTAACTGTGGAGAGTTTTGTAGTTGTGCTGAGTCAGCAGAAGAGGCATTAGAGGTAGAGGCCAAGGAGGAGTATGTGTTAGGCTCCTCAGGAGTGGGTACCAGTGTTATCTTGGCCAGTCTGGAGCAATCAGTATCATCTTCGGTCTGTCTGCTCTTGCTTTCAGGAGCACCTTGGGCAGGAGGGGCAGTGGTGGGAAAGCGTAAACTGTCCATGCTGTCCAACTGAATGAAAGGGCGTGCACTCTCCAGGTCCTTGGATGAAAGGTCCTTGAACAAAACTTTTCCAATTGATGATTCCTGTGGGAGGCGAAGAGATCTATGTCTGGCCTCCCCCACGCTTGGATTATCCTTGTAAACACTTGAGGATGCAACTTCCATTCGTGTAGATCTGTTATATTTCTGCTTAGATCGTCTGCCAGTGTGTTTTCCAAACCTGGCAAATATTGTGCTTGAAGTTCGATTTGCCATTCCAGAGCCAAGTCCCAAAGTGCCATGGCTAGTCAGCACAGGGGGGTATGAATGTGTCCCTCCTTGTTTGTTTATGTACCACATTACTGTGGTGTTGTCTGTTCTTATCAATAATTGTCCTGGATGCAGGAAGTCCTTGAAAGTTGTAATTGCATTTATTACTGCTAGCATTTCTTTTTGATTGATGTGAAGGTGCTTTTCCTTTTGGGACCATTTGCCCTGTATGCACCTGTCTGTCATGTGCGCCCCCATGCGTAATCTGAGGCGTCTGTTGTGAGGACTTGTTTGCTTGAGGCTTGCAGAATGGGAGACCTGTGTTTGTTTGACATGCTTGGGCCCACCATAGAAATTCCTTTTGTAAACATGGAATTAATGGTAGTACTGTTTCCAAACTGTGGCTGTGTTGAGACCATAAGTTTTTTAGGTACCATTGAAGTTTCCTCATATGCAACTTTGCACATGGGATCAAAAGAATGCAAGATGCCATGAAGCCCAGAGCCTGCAGGATTTTCCTTGCAGTAAGCCTGGTACAATTTGCTAGTATTTTGAAGTACTGAGTTAGTTGCCCCTGTTTTTCTGGTGTAAGATAGGCCATCTGGGTGTTTGTGTCCAAGTTGGCACCCAGGAAAGTTATTTTCTGAGATGGTGTTAGTCTGGATTTCTCTTTGTTGATTGTGTATCCCAGAGAATTCAGTAACCGTGTTGCATAAGCCAGATGTTCCAGAAGTATGTGCTTGCTGTCCGCTTGGATCAGGCAATCATCCAAATAAGGGTAAATTTGTATCCCTTGAAGTCTGCAGTAGGCAATTACTGATGCCAGGCATTTTGTGAATACTCTGGGCGCAGTAGATAAGCCAAAGGGCAATGCAGAGAATTGATAGTGGATTGAACCTGCAAGAAATCTGAGGTATCTTCTGCAACTTTGTCTGATTGGGACATGCAGGTATGCCTCCTTGAGGTCCAATGTTACCAGCCAAAACTCCTTGCCCAGCATGGGAAGAAGTTGCTGTAATGTGAGCATCTTGAATTTTGGTACGAGTAAGAATGTGTTTAGGATGGATAAGTCCAAAATGGGTCTCCAGTCGGTTCCCTTCCTTGGTACCAGGAATAGCCTGGAATAAAAGCCTTGACCTTGTTCGTGAATAGGTACCTCTTGAATAGCTTTCATGGCTATGAGCTTTGAAATTTGTAGTTGTGCCTCTGCCCTTTGATTGTGTGGCAGGTTTGGCATGCCTCTCATTTTTGGAAGAGTGTGGAAATGAAATCTGTAGCCTCAGTTTATAACATCCAGGATCCATTCGTCTGTAGTGACAATATGCCAATTTCTTGTAAATAATGCTAGCTTTCCTCCCAAGGGTGCTGCTAGCTGAGACTTGCTTGGCATGGAAAGGAGAAAGTCATTGGGTTTGCTTTCTGTATTGTTGTGCACTGTCTTCGCCACCTCTTGGTGCTGTAGTTTGCCATTGCCTGCCTCTGCATGATCCTTGTGATTGTCCTCTGCCCCTCGAGCGCCTGTATCTACCTCTTTGGGGCTTGTCAGTGGCTGGAAAGGACCAGTTTTTAGTAGGCCAATTTCTGCTAAAACGTGGAGGCTGAACCTGTAAAAAGGATTTGACAGTTTGCATAGATTTGGCTTTTTCTTCCATTTTCCGTAATATCTCCTCAGCATTAGTACCAAATAGCACATCCTTTTGTAAAGGAGCATCTAGTAGTTTAGCTTTCACATGATCAGGCAAGCTTTGTTCCCTAAGCCATGCATGTCTACGAATGACTGATCCTGTCACAGCAGCTCTACTTGAGGCATCTAGGGCATCATAGCCACATTGTAAGGTGTGTTTACCCACTTGTTCTGCACTATGCATCATATCCTGCAACTCCTTCAAATCTGGTTGTTCTGGTTGAGACATTTTATTTCTTAATTGTGATAACAGAAACTGCTGATATTTAAGCATATGAAACTGACAATTTAAGGCTCTCATTGCTAGGGTGGCCGAGGTATATACCGTTTTTCCCCACCTTTCCAAGGATCTTGACTCTCTTTCGGATGGTAGTGGGTTCTTAGCAGTAGAAGCCTCAACTCGCTTGGGGCCTTGAGAAATGGTTTCAGGGTCAGCATTATGGCTTTTGAAAAGAAACTGGTGAGAGTTAGGAACTCTGTAGTACCTATCAGGCTTGACTGGGGCAGGAGGCAGGGAATCTGGACTAAGGCAAGCCTCCGAATAAACATCATCAAGTATGTCCAAGACAGGGGGTATAGCCAGAGGTCTATGTTGAGGTAACAAAAGAAATTCTCTAAGTCTTTTCTTGGAATCAGAAAAGTCTTGGCCTCCTCAGGAGGGAATACAGAGGGAATGGACTGCTCTGCATCAGAATCTTCAAAAGGGGAGTACGAGTATTCCTCTACATCAGAATGATCTGAAAAAATGGAGCCCTGATCAGAAGAGGGAGAATCTTCCTCAACTCTGGGTCTCTTGTCTGGAGGGGGTTGGGAACCCCTGATAAGAGTAATTAAATCCTCAGCCATTTTAAGCATCTGTTTTTTAGGCATGGGGCCTGGAGATGGGCCCTGTGCAACAGGCCTCTTGGGATGCCTGGCTGATTTGGACTTAGCGAAGGCCTTAATGGAAAAGGAAGAAGAGGGTCTAAAGACCCCATGGGTGGATGTGGATCTGTCCACACTAGGAGGCTCAACACTCACAGTGGCTTCGGTAGTTGTAGTCTGGGTATGGGCCGAGGTACCTGCGGTCTCGGTTATAGAAGACCCCACCAAAGAAGTGTCGTCGGTAGTCAGGGACTGCATAGGTGTCTCGCTGAGAACCGGGCCACGTGTAGCCGGTTTTGGCGTGGTTTCGGTTGGGACCGCGGACCTCGCGTGTCGGTCCTTGTCCTTGTGTTTTTTGGAAAAAAACGGTAGTCGGAGTCTCCGATGACATTTTAAAATCAAAGGCTGTACCAAAATAATGTTGGGCGAACTCCGCCCGACGCTTAATAGTGCGCTTATTGAAAGTAGCGCAAAAGCGACAGCCCGAGACGTCGTGGTCTGGGCCTAAACAAGGTATGGAGAGGGAATGGAAATCCTTATGCGGTATTTGCTTCCCACAAGAAATATAATTGTTAACTTTTTCTGACATCGGTCTGAGGCAAGAAAAGTTTCCCCAATGGGGTACTTAGCTTTAATGAAGACTTCGGTTTCCAATTTTTCATAAATTCAGGAGCTGGCCGACCGGCACTTGCGAACTGCTTCTGCTTTAGGCACCGCGCGGCAAAAAAGACTGAAGAATATGGCGTCGGCTGTGTCTTATATACCCAGGCCACTCTGACGTCAGGGAAGAATGTGACAACAACCGATGCCGGACCAAGACGTTGGAATTCAGCCGACCGAGGACCCGCCTGACGGCAGAGAACCCATCTGTGATTACTGCAGCTGTATGCACGATGAACATTCACATTACCAATCAGTAGTCAATTGTGGGTTCCATGTGTCAAGAACAACAGGTCAGTGAAAACCAATCTGTTGTAGAAGTGTTTAACCCAGAAGTCCTATTAAGATAAGACCAGCAAACTGCTCAATCCATTATGAGAAGGAGAAGTGGTAAGGATGCAAATGGCCAAAGGTTATGATCAGATTGGAGTTGTGAAAAGTATTTGCCCAGAGCAGAGATCGTACATTGTGGAATCACAAGGAGCAGACTTTAGGTGGAATCGGAAACATTTGATGCCAGTGTCCGAGCCTATACCACAGCACATAGTCTGTGAGAAAGATTAATCTCAGAGTGAGTTATCCAGTGTTCTAATTCCAGAGGAAGTTCCAGAGGGCATTTCCATTCCTGTGATGAATCCTGAAGTTCCTGATAAGAGTTATTCATCAAAGACTGTCCCCTGTTGCTAAATTCAGTTCAGATTGTTAGGTTACCAGATCCAGTCGTATCTACAGATACATGGCAACTTGGACATGAACACTGTGTTTTGTTTCTAATGTCTATAATAATGCATATCTAACTCCAATGTTGTTTTTACTAAGGGTAATCTTTTTAAGAGGGAGAATGTAAATCGATATATGTGTATGCATCTTTAAGAAGCTTAGGGCTTGCACAAGTGCATAAATACTGACCACGTGTGAGCCTGACTGCCATTTTGTAGTAAGCTGTTGAGATGTAAGCATGCATGCCTGTAAGGTCTGTCTGTTAATCAGTTTGTTTATATTTTATGATGCTGCTATCCATGCTGATGTTTTTCTATGCATTAAAGCATCTAAACAAACGACCCCGCCTGCTTGCCATTTATGTTAGAGCGGGACAAGCGACAACTGAAGATTTGCAGCAAGTACTGTGTGGTTTGAAGCAGCTGATGCCTTGTTGGTGCAGTTAAGCGCCGATCGTACAAGTATGGAAACACCTGGAATTCTTCCAGTCTCGAGTGAACTTTTACCACTGACATGCATTTGGGAAACACCTGGAGGGAGGTGGCGAGTCCAAAGAGCAGTGCTCTGAATTGGTAATGACTGGCTCCCAGCCAGAAGCTCAAATGTCTCCTGGAGTGCCTATTTATTTTGATATGATAGTATGCGTCTTGGAGATCTATGGAGCACATCCAATCATCCTTGTGTAGTAGTGGCTGTATGGATTTAACTGTATGCGGAACTTTGACTTCTAGATAAATAGGTTCAGATTGCTCTGATCTAGATTCAGTTGCAGGTCCCCTGTCTTTTTTGGCACCAAAAAGGAGCATAAATAGGTTCTGCATCCTTACTGTTCAGATGGGAACCTTTGGATGACTCTCTTTTCTAGAAGTTTCTGAACTTTTGAATGGCGCTCTCCCTCTGGGTGGCACATTGGGGAGATTCCTCCTGGGGCTTGGAGGTGTAAGGGAAAAGGGAATATAGTAACCTCTGGAAATTTTGCTTAGCACCCAATTGTTTGTTAGATTTGCCCAGGCATCTGAATTTAGAATTTTGTGTCCACAAGAGGTGCATCTTTTGAACCCTGTTGGTTTATCAGCCATAAGTAAACAACTCACAGACTGGGTTTCCACCCTCACACACAATCACTAGTTGCTACTAAACAAAAAACAGTATAAAGGAAAGGATAGGAAGAAACCAGGAAAGATGATTTTTTTTTAAACTAGAGAAAGGAGAAAAAGAGAAAGAATGGAGAGGTTTAGCTATAAATCATAAAGGAATTATCTGTAACAGAAGATTAACAAAGTTCAATAAGAGACAAAAAAAAGGAAAAATACACATCTGCCTACAACCTCACTCGAGACAACGGAATCACATCTGTTCCAGATAGCGGCAAATGAGATCTGAGGAATTAGAGGAGATGTGAGGCATCATGGGAGAGGGAGGAGCTTGAGGCTCAGATCATAAGTGTTATGTAGCGGCTGAATTGGATCCGATATTGGATCCAAAGACCCATCAGTGAGGAAGAACGAAATGGACATCAGATTAAAGTGTTTACATCTACACTAGCTAAAAGAATGGCAAAGTTGTTGGCAGAATTGATAGATATGGATTAGTGTTGTTTTCTGGAGGGGATGCAAACATTTAGCAACATGAACAGAATAATGATGATCCAAAGAAAAAGAGAATATAAAAAAATACCTCTGTTGTTAGTGGATCTTGATGCAGAGAAACCATTTGACAGAGGAAGTTGGGATTCTATGAGTAGAGCATTGGAAGTATTTGCATTCCCTGATACAATAAGTAGGTTAATTAGAAAGATACAAGAAAGATCAGAGGCAAGAATTAAAGTGGGAGGGTTCCTCTCAGATTAACTGTGTTTGAAAAGAAGAACCAGGCAAGGGTGTCCTCTTTCCTCTGTTATTTGCTTCATATTTGTGAGCCACTGGTAAAGAAAATAAGGGACTCAGAAATACAAGGATAATAATTGGTATGGTAATCCAGATGAGTTGGGTTTATTTGCAGATGATGATATTTTGTACCTGAAAAATCAAGAGAAGGACATCTCAGTGTTGTGGAACATTTTGAGATGGTTTCAAGTCTCTTTGGGATATAAAATTAATGAAGATAAAACCTAAGGGATGTCTTTCCATACAATGTCTTTCCAAGGACAGCCCAAAGGCCGACCAACATACCAAAGCCTTTAGTACTTATAGGTGTCATACATCACATGTACTCTTCCTGAACAAGGTGTAGGGCATAAAGGTGACGTATGGATGTACACACTCAGAACTGAAAAAGCCCCAGGAGGAAAAGAATGTTCTTAGGGAGAAACAAAACATGTGCATCCAGAAGGAGAAGAAGAACAACCACCCCTCTGCCAGAGGATAAAAAAAAAATACAAGGAAAGAGTTAAAACAAAGGGGGTAGGAGGGAGGGACAGAGTGAATGCTACAACAATGAAAAGAAGGACATTTACTGTTATGGTAAGATTTTACACAGCTGTACTATGCCCTTCCATATTAATTTGCATTATTCTTTACCTAAGATACAGTTCAAGGGCTCAAAAAGAAGCCTGTGAGGAGGAAGGCAAAGAAGAGCACTCTACAAACCCATGCAGGATACCATGGGAAAGCCTGCCCTGGCCCTGGAAATAACATCCTAATTTGTAATGCTTAGTGAAAGTATGAACAGAGGACCAAGTAGCAGCCTCATGGATGAACTGGTATCCAAACCCTTGAAAAAAGCAACACAGGAGGTCACTTCTCTAGTAGAATGCATCTTTAGAGGCGATGAAAGACATTTTCCACAAAAAGAATAACACAAAGAAATGGCCTTAAAATCCAGGCGGAGACAGTTTGTTTAGAAACAGCCAAACCCAAAGTCCTGGTATGAAGAGAAACAAAAAGTTGCGCAGATTTGCGAACAACTTTAATTTTATCCAAGTAATATCTGATCTGTCTTGCAAATCCAAGGTGTGAAGAACCTTCTCACTGGCAGACCCAGGCCAAGTGAAAATGAAGGGGGAACCCATCCTGTCTGGGGCAAAAGGGAGTCACCAGCAACATTTTGAGACAGTCCTGTCTGATCTTGTGCAAGACTCATGGTAACAGAGGATGGGGATGGAAGGTGTACAGAAACATCCCCTTCCAAGAAAAGATAGGGTGTCTACTTTCCAAGCAAAAGGACTTGTGACTCTGGAACAGAAGAGAAGAAGTTGCCTGTTCAGAGTAGAGGCAAAAAGATCTACTTGAAGAATACTCCATTGACAGACAATGTCCAGGAGCACATCTCTGTGAAGCATCCATTTGTGATCTTATGTGCTAAACCTGCTCAAAGAATCTGCCACTAGGATTGGGCTCCAAGGGAATGTTAACTGTCTCAGGAATCACATGGTACTGGACAGCTACATCCCAGACCTGAATAGCTAGTCTGCAGTGAAAACAGGACCTTGCGCTCCCATGCTTGTTGACATACCATATCACTGTGATATTGTCTGTGAAAACTTTGAGGCGCCCAAGATGAAAGACAGAATAAAAAGCCGGCACAGCCAGAACCACAGCCCTCATCTCCTTTGCACTGATGTGATCTGATCTATGTAGAGGAGACCAGAGACCCTGAATTTTGAGAAGGCCATAGGATGCACTCTAACCTCTGTCTGAGGTGTCTGTAAAGTGCTCCTGAGTTGGGACTGAAGCTTGAAAAAAAAATCCCCAGGTCGAGTGAAGTCTGAATCCACCACTGAATCTCAAGCTTGAGGCAGAGAAGGAAAGTTAAAGGGAAATCCAGGAGGTGGGCAATGTTAAAGCCACATTGACATGAGGAACCACTTAATCTTCCTCATATGGAGCCTAGCAAGAGGAACCATGGGAATAACTTGAAGCTGTGAACTCAAGCACCATGATAAATTCCCTGGCTGTGACAGACATCAGAGGAAGAAGGGAATGGAAAAAGGCAATTAGAGACAGAGCTTTGACAGCAGGTAGAGATGCCAGCATGGGATATAAAAAGTGTACACTCCCTGTTAAAATGCCAGTTTTTTTTATATAAAAAAATGAGACCATAATAAATCATTTCAAAACTTTTCCCACCTTTAATGTGACCTATAACCTGTACAATTCAGTTGAAAAACAAACAAATCTGTTAGGGGAAAAAATATAAAAAATAAAAAACATACAATAAGCTGCTTGCATAAGTGTGCACACCCTTAAACTGATACTTTGCTGAAGCACCTTTTGCTTTAATTACAGCATTCAGTCTTCTTGGGTAGGAGTCTATCAGCATGGCACATCTTGACTTGGCAATATTTGCCCACACTTCCTTGCAAAAGCTTTCCAAATCTGTCAGATTGCAAGGGCATCTCTTCTGCACAGCCCTCTTCAGGTCACCCCACATATTTTCTATTGGATTTAGGTTTGGGCTCTGGCTGGGCCATTCCAAAACTTTAATTTTCATCTGGTGAAGCCATTGTTTTGCTGATATGGATGTAGACGTATGCTTGGGGTCATTGCCATGTTGAAAGGTGAAATTCCTCTTCATCTTCAGCTTTCTAGCGGACGCCTAAAGGTTTTGAGATAAAAGTGACTGGTATTTGGAACTGTTTATAATTCCCTCCACCTTGACTAAAGCCACAGTTCCAGCTGAAGAAAAGCAACCCCAAAGCATGATACTGCCACCACCATGCTTCACTGTGGGGATGGTGTTCTTTTGGTGATGTGAAGTGTTGTTTTTGCACCAAATGTACCTTTTGGAATTGTGGCCAAAAAGTTCAACCTTGGTCTCATCAGACCATAACACATCTTCCCACATGCTTTTGGGAGACATGATGTATTGTTTTGAAAATTTTAGCCAGGCCTGGATGTTTTTCTGTGTAAGAAAAAGGCTTCCGTCTTGTAACCCTACCCCACAGGCCAGACATATGGAGAATATGGGAGACTGTTGTCACATGTACTACACAACCAGTACTTGACAGAAATTCCTGCAGCTCCTTCAGTGTTGTTGTAGGTCTCTTGGCAGCCTTCCTGACCAGTTTTCATCTTGTCTTTTCATAAATTTTGGAGGGACGTCCAGTTCTTTGCAATGTCACTGTTGTCCCATATTTTCTCCAATTTCTGATGCCTGTCTTTGCTGTATTCCATAGTATAGCCAATGCTGTGGAAATTTTTTTGTACCCTTCGCCTGACTGATACCTTTCAACAATGAAATCTCTTTGATGTTTTGTAAGCTCTCTGCGAAGTATGTTTTTTGCTGTAGCAGACAATTGAGTAAATGTCAGGAAAATCCTACTAGGACAGCTGAACTTTATGTGGGGTTAGTCAAAGTCTCTTTAATTGATGGCAGGTGTGTACCCAAGCAGACTGAATGCTGAAATTAAAGTAAAAGGTGCTTCAACAAAGTATTAGTCTAAGGGTTGCACACTTACACAACCAGCTTACTGTACATTTTTCCCCCCTAACAGATTTGTTTGCTTTTCAATTGAATTGTACAGGTTATAGGTCACATTAAAGGTGGGGAAAGTTTTGAAATGATTTATTGTGGTCTTATTTTTTATATCACAAAAAATGGCATTTTAACAGGGGTGTTTACACTTTTTATATCCACTGTATCAAAACTGATTTCTGGAAGTTTATGATGACCTCTAGACTGTGTAACAGGAAAGCAATAAACTTGAGATCCTGAAGCAAAGACTGGGGAAAGGGCTTGGATAAGCAAATCGTCTAGATAGGGAAATATCTGAATACCTCAAACCCTGTAGAAAGCAATGACAGGAGCAAGGCATTTGGTGAATACCACTGCAGCAATAGAGAAGCCAAAGGGCAAAACAGAGAGCTGAAAATGCAAGGAAAAGAGAGAAATGTAAACTTTTCCTGAGCACAGGATGGATGGGAATGTGATGGTATGATCCTTAAGATCCATAGATAACAAAGGGCTGGAGTAAAAGAGGAAATAATGTATGCAGAGATAACATCCAAAAGAAGGAGTCTTGAGGAAGGTGTTCAGCCTGGAAAGATCCAGAATGGGTCTCCATGTGCCATCCTTTTGTGGAACCAAAAACATCCTGGAATAAAATCCCTTCCCCACTTGGGTAGAAGGTATGGGTTGAATGGTTCCCTAAGTGAAAAGAAGAGTGAAGAACCTCTGGAAAATGAAGCAGCTGTTCCCAAGAAGGCTGAGGAATTGCTGAAAAGACAGGAAGGGACTTCCCAAGCCATGAAATATATCTGTTGGATATTTGACAGAACCCAAGAGTCTGAAGTGATTCAGAGTCAATTTGGAAGAGACAAGGACATATGGAGGGACAAGGGAACACAGCAGAGGGAAGGAGGAAACAAACTGTCTGGAAAGCAAGTTTCTGGGTGGTAGGCGTCTGAGTAGATGTAGCAGGAGGCACATGTCTAGAACCCTTCTAGACCGTAGGAGGAGAGTGAAATTGCCTACAAACAAATGTAGACTTAACAGGATAATTCCTCTGAAATTTGGGAAGAGATGAAACAAAAATATGTTTCTGCTCCTGCAAAGCTTTGTCCTTATCCTGGAGAAACTTGAAAAGTTCAGCATCAGGAGTAGCAGATCCAAAAATAATTTTATTATCCAGTGGGGCATCCAAATGTTTGGCCTTAATGTCATCAGACAAAGCCTGAAGACAAAGACAAAAATAATACCTCATAACTGAACCAAAGGCAATAGCACTGGAAAAGGAATCAGCTGCGTGATACCTGCATTTGACTGAGTGACATGCAACTTGAGAAGTAAAGCCAGCAGGGAAAGGGCCAAAGCCTTCCCTTCAGAGGCAGGGAGGTCAGAAACCACCTTAGAAACCTGAAAA
The DNA here is from genome assembly GCF_019279795.1 of Protopterus annectens. Classification (NCBI taxonomy): domain Eukaryota; kingdom Metazoa; phylum Chordata; order Ceratodontiformes; family Protopteridae; genus Protopterus; species Protopterus annectens. The sequence goes on from NC_056750.1 coordinate 379,877,102, forward strand.
AGGACAGCCAAGGCATACCTGGTCATATGAGTCTAGTAGTTGAGGGCACTAAAGGATAAAATGGAGGCAGTATAAACTTTCTTGCAAGACGTTCCATAGCCCTACTATCTTTATCTGAAGGTAACAGCTTAGTAGAAGACAATAACTTGGAAGGCTTGTTATAGGAGACTGGCACTACAGAAGGGTCACCATAAGGGCACTTGCAAAGAAATTTGCACTCCTCAGGCACTTTACAGAAACTATATGGCTTCTTAGGTGCAGGGGACTGAGATTCAGGGGCTACAGATGCTGACAAGAAAGTATATATAGAAGGGCAACCAAAACAAGAACAGCAGATGGCTTGGGAGACTCCATCTGTAGGAGCTCACAGTATCTTTTCTGAATTTCAGAGACTTTAAAACAATTCCACTTAATATCCATCATATGGGCAATGGTATCCTCAAAGGAGTGCTCCTCCACAGGGGAATCTAGACTTATGGATTCCTCTTCCTCAGAACCACAGTCCATGGGGGAAGGGATTTGGGAAAAGTAAGCCAAATATTCTTCCCCTGAATCCAGTTCCCTAGGCCTCTCGAGTGAAGTGGAAGACCAGGGTGGAGCAAGAACAGAGACCCCTTGAGCAGGCTTCAAGGCCATCAAAGCATTAAATTAACCTTAAATGAAATCCTACCATTCACATTGGGGATCCTTAATAACAGGAGAAATAAGCTTTGTTTTTTTTTGTTTGTTTTCCTGCTGACCCGTAGCATGACTCAATAACGGTTGTAGGAATCTCCTCCCTAACTATAATCTGAGGAATCCCCCTCGGTCCTTCGGATATAATCAGCTGAGGTTCCCATTCAATGTCAAGTGCAGATGTTTTAAAAGCCTCTGAGGACATGTGAGAAGCTGGATCCGTCAGCCCTCTGACAGGGTTGTGATAGAGGAATCCGAAGCAATCACCAGACGGTCCTCCAGGCTTTCACCAGCCTCGAGGCAGATGACCGGTGGAGGCTGCATGGCAGCTGGATCACATCTAACTTTTTTGGCCTTCTTCTTGGCAGATGGCTGGCCCTCCATAGCACCTTGAGCCAACAACTTCAGATGAAAATTGCTAAATAGTTACCATTTGCTTTGTTGCGGCTCTGGCAGCTGATTGCGATATCGTTACAATTGACCTGAATCCTCTGGACATAGTAATGCAGGACAGATTATTTAAAAAGTGAATAATATTACTTACTAATTTCATCAACAAAACACTGTATGCCTCTACACCATTTCTTTTTTCTTCATCTCATTATGTGTATATTGGTTACCCACACAGACTCTCTTGGCTGACAGTGTCGGCACAAACATATACTTATTTAGTACTCTGCATTATTGACTACTGCTTTTAGGACTATGCAGATTTCTTCTATAAAGATCATATCCCATGGACTCTAGAAAGTCACTGTAGACACAGGTTTGACATACTGAGGACAGTTTTTTGAACCTCACATTAAGACTGCTATCCACTTTCTGTCCTTGATAAATATATTGTTCTTATATTTTTTATGCCTTCATGTTATGAATTTCTGACTGTTCTTTCAGTCATGTACTTGCCTAAATGGCATCTATCATAAATTAATAGGAAGTGCTGATAATGGCCATATTCAGTAGTAATGTATGCTTGAAATTTGATGATCTGCCTACAGCTGGTAATATGCATGTAAAAGATATAACTATCAAAGGTTCATCTGCAATGCCTTATGGAACCTATCCTTTTAAAAGGCAAACCATCAGGATTGCTACCTCATACATAAATACATGCCTTCTTATTTGTTAAGATTACTGTAGCATTTCTAGCATTCACTAAAGGGTATACATGAAATGTGATTATAACTGATGATGGAGGATGTCTTCATTTACATATATCCTACATCTTGTATTCAATTAGATTACCCCATTACTATCTATGCTGTCTATCTATATTGGCTTGTAGGAAAATACATAACGTATTAACAACAATCTGCCATGCTAAAACCATATTTTCTATTATTGTCATCCAATGTCTTAAAAACGGTCAATGCTGTACGAAATGTGGTACCAGTGCGTTATTTCTTGTTGCATGGATTGTTAATCCTACGCTTACACTTTGCTGGGACTTTTTATTAATTTTTTTTTCTACACTGCTCCTCTGCATGCTAACTATTGGGGTTTTGATATGTCATGTCATGTTGTGATTTAATGTTCTGTTGTTACTAAATCTATAAAATGTCCTTGAATATAAATATAAACAAGGAATTTATATGTAATGGTTATTAGATTTACAGGGTCAACAAGAATTCCTACTATTGTTATTGTTATATTCATATTAACAAATTTATGTCTAGTTATCTAAATGGATTTTTTAATATTTTTCATGCAAGACCAAAGAAGGTCTATGTGTACTGTTTTTGCCATAGTGGCTATTTACCTACTTTTCATTTTTAGGAGCATATGGATATCTTGTTAGAAGGGTAAGGGATGACAAATATAGGAATTGGAGTGTGTTTGTATATATGTTTTTACATTGTTAAGATAGTAGAATGAATATTTCAATTTTTTCTTAGAGGTTACATAATTTTACAGGTTAAGACACTTCCATTAAGAGTTGCATTTGTAACCTTATCTTATTATATTCTTTCAAATGTGTTGGGTGGGTAGTTAGGCACAGGTTCCTATTACAAGACCGAAGACGCATTCTTTCGAATACGTCTTGGTCGAACTTAAAAGACTGAAAAGGCAAAATATCAAAGCGGCTTTTAAGCAAATTCTTTCCCTGGGAAAAAATTTGCTTGGCCGCTTCGTTACTTTGCCATTTTTGGCACTGTAGTGCAATCTCAGAGTTGGTATATTTATGTAGGGGGTGTGGGGGCCACAGCCCCCCACATTGGGAGGTGTGGGGGGCAAAGCCCCCACTTAATGTAGTGTTTAAAGTGCTTTCTTTTTTCTTTTTTTTTTGTTAGAACAGCGATTTTTTCCTTTGGAAAAAAAAAATCGCTGTTCTGACAGTTCGACATTGTAAGCTTTCACTTACATAGGGTCGATTAATCACCGTTCGCTTTTTTAAGCATTCAGTGATGTAATATAGACCCGTTAGGCACAGGTTTAGGTTTGAAAGAGTTTGATACTACTGATGGGTTCATATGTTCCGGTCTGCCCCCTTTATCTATTTTTGTATACTTTACATACATTAAAATATTCTGGAGCCTACCTAAATATAAATATCACAGTACACTAACAACAATCAATATTTCACTGAGTAAAGCCTAGGATTGTGGATTACTGGATTATTGACTCATGGAATGTGAGTGGATTACAAGATAGAAATAAAAAAAAACTTGTTATTGTATTTAGTTTTTTAATCAGAAGCACACATGTTTTTTTACAAGAAACACACATATTTAAAGAAGATTGGAAAGGTATCTTGAATAAAAAATGGATTAAAACAGTAGTTGCAGCCGGGGAAAGTTCCAACTCTAAAGGTGTAGCTATTATTATTAAAAAATTATTTCAGCAAGTAATCACAGATCAAGGCTCAGATGAAAGAGGTACATGGTGTTATTTTACAGCCCGTAATATACATAATAGGAAAAAAATTATATTTCTTAATGTTTATGGTCCTTGTCAGAAACAGCAAGATTTCATTTTTAGAAATTGACAAGATCCTTAAAAGATTTCCTGATCATGAATATGTAGTGGGGGGAGATTGGAATGCGGTTATTGACCCAGGGATAGATCACACTTGTAACTCCCTTTCAAAAAATTTGCAGTCCTCCGTTGCCCTAAGTGAGCTCATAAATAATATAGGTTTGATAGACCCTTTTGGGGTAGGACAGGAGAAAAAAGGTTTGTACACATATTTTTCTAAATGCCATAGCACATTGTCAAGGATACAGTTCTTTCTTGTTTCCGCTATTTTGACAGTGGGAGTTATTAAATATTCATCGGAACCAAGACTTTTATCTGATCACTCAAGGATTACCCTAAAACTAAGACTTCCCAATAAATTAACAAAAAAGATTAGGAATTGTAATCGGTCTTTAAACAATGACTTGCTGTTTAAATCAGAGGTGATTTGAGAAATATCAGAGATCTTGGACACAAATATGGAGAGTACTAATATCCCCTTTGATGTACAATGGGCAGCTTGCAAAGCACAGCTGAGAAGGGTTCTTATTCAGAAAGCATCACATTTTAAAAGATTATTTAAAGAAAAGGAAGATAAATTTGTTTCGGACTTGCTAGAACTGGAAAAAAAACTTCAACGTAAACCAAATCTTGAGACAGAAAATCTAATAAATCATACCCAAAGGCAATTGTGAATGCAATAAAACCATCTCTGTATAACGTCACACATTTAATTCTTATTTACCTTTCTGGTAAAACAAAATATTATTGGGGGAAAAAAAGCAATATCAGATGGCTCTTCAGGCATATGGCAAGTAGGAGAGATGACTAGGAATGGTCTTAGGCACAACCATCTGGCAGAAAGAGCACTGTGCATGACTGTGGGAAGTACCCAAACAGAAGAGACACTAGTCATGATGGTCTTTAAGGGGAAATCTGCCTCCCACACTGACATTTTCCTTTTCTGGAAGACATGAATACAATAACCACAAAAAAAAAATAAAAACAGAAGAAAGAATAAACTCCGATGGGGTACTTATCTAAAATCATGGTTTAGTAACCAGCAGAGCAGAAGGATGTTCAGATCCATGTTCAGCAATGGCGTTCGGACTGGTGACAAAGACGTTCTGAGAGTATGTGTGTTTGTACATCACCTTTATGCTCTATGCCTTGCATGAGGAGCTTACATGCAATATACAATGCCGATAGGTACTAAAGGTTTTGGAATAATGGCCAGTTGTTGGACTACCCTTGGCAAGAGATCCCTTCGGTTAACAGTACTGCAACAGTGATATGGAAGGACATTATTATATTCATAAAGTGTCAAAGTATTCTAAGAACTATGCCAATACAAAGAATGAAGAAAGATTTTGCCAGTAGGGGTACAGAAAATAGGCAAAAGGGAGCTAGAATTTACTAGAGAAAGCTGGCAAGGGAACCAAGATACTGGGAACAAATAACTGAAGCAGGAAAGGTTAGAGTGGGATAAGGCCAAGAAGACATTTAGTTCACAGGCTAGAGACTGCCTTCCCTACTGGGGCTTGATCTCAGACTACAGGCAAAAAAAGGGATAAGAGAATTTTAAGTGAAAAACCTGCTCTGGTGATGTTTTTAGTTGAATCTAGAAAAGAAGCAGTTGTTAAAAAATGATAATTAGTACGGCAGATAAAATATTGGATGATAACTATAAGAACCAATCAGAGGAGGTTAGAAAAGATTGGGAAGAGAGATTGGAAAAGCAGTGTATTTAATTATGACATATGTATGGCTCCCAAGTATGTAAACAAGTCCAGAAGGTTTAGGATCTTTGCTTGGACGCGTTTGCATAGGTAGTCTTATACCCCAAGTGGACTTCAAAGAATTTTTCCTCCAGTAGATAGCAAATGTTGGAGATGTGATGGAGAAGAAAGGGGTAACTTGCAACATATGTTCTGGGTGTGTAATGTGTTGGTAGATTTTAAAAATTCTCTATAGAAATATTGGGAAAGCAAATGGCTGTAAATAAGAAAAATGATTACTTTCAGCTGGAACGCAAGATCTGAATTGTCTACACATAGTAATGCCTTATTAAGCTTAATTCTGTTGGCTGCCAAAAAAGCAATTACTAGAAAATGGAAATCAAAGTCTACACCAACTATATTTGAGGTACTGAATATTATAAAAGAGATATAAGAAATGGAAGATGGACCTTTACAAAAGGGATGGAGCAAATTACATAGAAGTAAATGTAAATTGTGGGAACAATACTTGCATAATAATGTTAGGAGGAGGAGTGAGGTTTAAGGGAAGGCAGGAATTCAGCAATTTTGGACTGATGATGGTAGCAAAGAAAACATATATGATGTATACTGTACTGAAACAGAAAAATGTTAAAATGATTTGTTTTCTTTTCTCTTAGTGCATGTTTGCCTATGTTTTAAGTGATAATTAATAAAGGTGATTAAGAAAAAAATGGGTCGTACTTACTTTAGCCTGTGTATTTTGCAGTTCGGTTTCTGCATCTGTCAGCAGTCTGTCTGCTTCTCTGAGCTCAGCCCGTCGCTTTTGAAGTGTTTTTTCTATGCATTCAATTTCATCCATAATATCATCATGATGTTTTAAAGATTTCTCCAGATGCAGTTCATCCAGCAGTGTATCCATGTCACTTTCCAAAAATTCCCTTTAAAATAAATATTTGTTTAAACTAACTCGAAATATACAATTAAGAAAATAAGTGACAATTTTGTACAAGCCATAAACAACAAATTGCATATCCAATTCATGCTGTAATCAAATTCTCATAATTCAGAGTTGACAGTTTCGGACCTAGAGATGTTCATCATATTGATCACTGCTGCAGTGGCCTTAGCTATATGAGTTATATCCTGCCAAGGATATAACAGCAGGATAGCTTCCAAAGATTCAGGGCACCTTCAATGCACCCAAACTGTCAGGAAGCTCGAACTGAACTCAAGAAAAGCCAAGTTTTGAAGCCTATCCCTTCAGAGCTTTAATGCTGCCAAAGAATACACTGCTCAAAGACTTTTGAAGATCAGCGGTCAGCTTGGCGCAGTTCCTTTGCTGGGCAGATATGTTTCCTTTGGGGAAAAATTTCCATTTTTTAGATACTGTTTGTGTTTTATCACTTTCTTTTTCTTCGGGAAAGTTATTTTAAAGCTAAGAGTTTTGTGTTTTAACAGAATGTCATGAGACTGTATCGTACTTTTAAATGGAGCTCTTTTTTTCCTGTCAGTTTAAAAATTGTGTAAGCAACTGAGAACCATTTATTCTACACAGAAATTATGTTTATTTTACTTTTGGGGGTTGGCAAAGTGTTTTAATGTGCTCTTTACTGTGTTGTTCTGTGAAAAAATGACTTTTAAAGACTTGTAGTTTTTACCAGCATTTGCTGCTTATCTTGCCTGGGAAAGAGGTGCCATTTTTCACTTGACCTTGGAACAATCTACAAGTCCCAAGGTTGGTTCTTCCAGAAGCAAAAAAAAAAAAAGAGTTTAGCAATCAGTCTTTGTCACCACAGCAGTCTAGCAATTTGCCTCAGCTGTAAGTGGATGACACTGCTGTGGTCTTTTGTTGCACATCAGAAAATCCATCTTTTACACTGGATCCCCCCTGATATAGCACCTACAGCTACTATGGACTGGGGGATTAGCCACATCCTCTGTGGCTGTTGGGGTCCCATTAGTGAGCAAGGGAGAGTCACTCTTGTCAGTCCTGGGAGAGAGAACAGGGAAAGTTTCCCTGTTGTGTTAAAATGCTGTTCCCATCCCTTGGGAAGTTGCTGTTGTCATTAGTAACATAGTTGGCACCCTTTTTCCTGTCAAAAAGAAACAGAAAACTAAACATCTGTCTACTCTTCCTCAAATTTCCTTTGACAGTAGTAGTTTACTGGGTATGGCTGAGGGTTTAATTCAGGCTGTTGATCCTTCTTGTAAAGCAGTTTCTGGTAAAAGAAAGGAGGATACCTTTTCATGAAGACATTCAAGCTTCTGAATCTGAACTGGAAGATGAAGGGACAGATACAGGGTTTTTCTACTCAGAATTCTAATTCAGACTCAGAGTAGAGATCATTTTCTGATTGTCTCTATAGGTTTTTTTCTTTCTCTGAGACTACTACTAGAATGTGCCAGAGTTTCTGGTGGGAGAACACTGAGGTTTCACAGTCCCTCAGAAAAAAAAAACACGAGTTGTTATAGAAGGAATTTTCAGAACCTACGCCCATTCCTCCTGTTCTGTCAGATTTATAGGATGTGTGTGTGTTACTGCTTACAATTTTCCTGACAGTCAGCCAAATGACCCTAAAAATGCAGATAGGATGTATGAAGTTCCTCCGTCTTTTAAGTTTTTATATACTATTCCCAAACCTGAACCAGTAGTTGATTCTATTGCTACTAAACATTTAGTTAATTCCAATCGTACTCTTTTTCATAAGGATGGGAACATTACTAATAAGTATGGGGGAAAGTGTATACTTCTGCAACTTTTATTTTCAGAACTTTGAATTGTCAGTCTCATATGTTAAAGGTTATTCTAACTGTGAAAGTATGAGGAATGTTTTATCTGCAGTTTCTTCTTGCGAAAACAATCTGCTTTAAATAATTTAGCTTTCTCTATTGCACAGGTCAGTACCCATTGTTTAAAGAATGTGTGTATGACACTATTTGTACATCTTCTAGGACTATGGCCACTGGTACTGTTTTGAGGAGGTTTGCATGGCTGCATTCTCAGAACCTCCCAGATGATGTTAAAATGAGATTTTAAGTTCACCTTTAGATAGAGATTTAGTTTTTGGTCCCTCTGCAGTGGTGATAAAAATGTGTGATGAAAGGAGTAAACTGATCTCTAAGAAAAATTTTTTTCAGTCATCCTTTTCAAAATTTTCTAAGGGATTCTCTTAACTCATCAAGCTTTGGCAAAAAACTGAACAGTCTCATCGAAATATAGGTAAACAAGATGCTTTACAAAGAAATGGCAAGGGAGTTCAAAAATGAGCTTCGAACCACCCAAAACCAAGGACAGTCCAACAAGTTTGAATGACTACTCAAATGACCCCGTGACCCTGCACACACCCCGATCCTCATTTCTTTTAAAAACTCTGAATCTCCGTTTTTTTCTCTTTTGCAACAGATAGTTTCAGGTTTTGAAGATCATTCCTCAAAGTTACAGATGCCAGTGGGGTGAAATTCCTCCTTTCTGGGGGGGGGGGGGTAATTCCTCATCCCCCTTATCAGACTCTTTTTTCCCCAAACAGTTCTTCATCTCATGCTATTCAAAAGAGTGACAGAACCACTTCCTCCATCCCGAATGGAGAAGGGTTCAAGGATGTTCTTAGTGGCAAAAATGAAAATGCTTGGGAGACCAGTTTTGGATCTTTCTTTCCTAAACCTGTTGGTGATAGGGCCCCAATTCAAAATGATATCACTTCACAATCTTTTACCTCTTCTTCCTCTTTCAAGATTCCTGGTAACACTAGACTTATCATTACATATCTATTAGTCCAAACATCAGATGCTTCTTAAGGTTTTGTGTTTCTCAATTACATTATCAGTTCTCTGCCTTATTCTTTGGACTATCTACTACACCAAGAGAGCCACAAAGTGTCTAGCTCCAGTAATAAGTCACTGCAGGCTACAGTGTATCTATATATTCCCATACTTAGATGACTTGCTTATCTTGCAGACTCTTTTTCGGGAATCTCTCTGGGTAAGAGCTCTCTTACACAAGCTGGGATTCCAACAGAACATTCAAATGTCTTTTTTTGACTGCTTCACACAGGATTGTGTTCCTATAATATTAACTAGAAAATGACACCTCAGTTCAAAGAGGTTTTCTTCCATAGTGTAAAACTAGATCTAGATACAGATTTGTTTCTAAGGTCTTCCATTCAAACTTCAGTCACTGCAAGAGAATATCTTTGGATACTGGATCTCATGGTTTCTATGATTCTCATGATATCCTTATCAAGATTCCACATGAGAAAGATACAGTGGTATTTGAATTATCTTTTGCTCCAACTCCAACACCCTCTGTTGTTTCAAATCCCAGTGCTGAGGTTAGTCAGAAGTCACCATTTGGAGGAGACAATAGATAACCCTAAAATACAGGTCTCCCCTTCTTCCTCCTTGTTCCAAAGCAGTCGGTCAATGCAGATAGCTCGGACTTTGCTTGGGGAGCAGGTTCAGAAAGGATAAAAGTGGAGGGTGTGTGGGACACAAATACAGATGCAAGCAGATGAATATTAAAGAGATGCTTGCACTGATGAAGTCACTCAAATCTCTGAATCATCTTTGGTCCCCAGGACCTCTTCAAGTTGTTACAATACCACAGGCATGTAGTATATCAACAACCAAGGGTAAACCATGTCACACCCCCTCTGCATTCTAGCCATGTTAGCTTGGGATATAGCTTCACAGCACAATCTCATTCTACAGGCATCCAACATTCTGTCAGGGAAGACAATCTGAGTAGGTCGACGACAGACCTTCATGAATGGAAGATAGATCAGTGGGTCTTCCAAGATTTAATCCATATTTGGGGAGTTCCTCAAGAAGACCTCTTTGCCTCCTTACTAAAAAAGCAACTGGGAAGATTATGTTCCATTCCCCAACTGTAAGAAGGCCTGGAAGACAAATGCTTTTTTCTTTTCCTGGGACATGAATGCTCCTGTATGCTTTTCCACCCTTTCCTGTAATATCCAGGCTACTTCTGAAGATTGAGAAGGAATACCCCAAGATCACTGTGGTAACTCACTTCTGAACCAGGCAAATGTGGTTCTCTCTTCCTTTGGAAATGGCCAGGGGCAGTTACTATAAGCTTCTTCACAGACTGAATCTACTCATACAAGAACAGGGGTGTTTCATACACCCAAACATCAACCAATTTCAATTGACTACCTGGATGATAGGACCTTAATTCCTTTTAAGCACATGCTTACTGAGGATGTTCAGCAAGTATTAACAGAGGCAAGAAAACCTGCTACTAGAAAATCATATAATAGCAAACGGAAAAGGTTTTCTAGTTGGTGCCAACAACATAATAAGCATCCATTCAGGGCTAGTTGTTCTCTGGTTTTACAATATTTGTGTGAGTTACTATCCTTTGACTTTTTTATTCCTCTTTCAAGGTTCATTTATCAGCCATTTCAGCTATCTCCCCATGTTTTGTCCTCTTTCAATGCAGTCTCATGTCAAAATATTTTTGAAAGGGTTTTTTACACATGGGGCCTTGAAGTAAACCAGTGGCCCCTCCTTAGGATCTCAATTTCGTGTTAGAGAAGCTAGCACTTGCTCTATCTGAACCAGCTGACTTGTTTCTTAACATGGAAAACAGGTTTACTATTTGCTCTGACCTCTGCATGATGAGTATCTGAGTTACAAGCTGTTAGGGTGAGTCAATATTATCTTTTTCCACAGAGAAGGGGTTTCTTTGAGAACTAATCCTCCTTTTATGTCTAAAATAGTATCAGAGTTTACTTTAAACCAAACAATCCATCTCCCCATTTTCTTTCCTGAACCTAAAATTGAGGGAGAAAGGATACTCCACAGACAACTCGGGTATTATCTTGACAGAACTAAATCTTTCACATCTTTGTACCAGTTGTTCATTTCCTGTGAAGGTAAGAACAGTGGACAACTGGTGTCAAAACACACCATGTTCAAAAGGCTGTTACCTTTTGTTATACTCACCATAACAAAACTATTCTGGGCAGGGTCAAGGCCCACTCTACCAGACAGATCTTACACCGTGTAAGTTACAAGGCACTATACGTTTGATTCTTTCTCTACATCCAGATCAGGCTTTGCTAAGACCAATCATCAGCAGTTCCTGGACTCTTCTCTTTCTACCTCCCAAATGTAGTAATCTACCCATATAGCCAAGCCTAATACAGCAGTGATCGATATGATGAACACAGCACAGCTGTATAAGTTAAACCTACTGTAAGAGTTTGAATGTTCACTGCTGCAGTAGCCTCTCCCTTCCCCTGTCCCTTTTTTTGTTGCCATGTTTCTTATGCTAGGGTGTGGAAATTTAATTACTTTTTTTGTTTGTTCCTATTTCATTGTCCTTTCAGGGCTCAGCCTCCCTCTCTCTCTCAGTTGGCAGGAAAGCTCTGAAGGACTTGATGCCCAAACTTGTCTTACAGTCATCTCAGCTCAAGCTGCCTGACAGTTTGGGCACGTGGGAGGTGTCCTGAAGCTTTGGAAGCTGGCCGGCTGTTAAATCATTAATGGGATATAACCTATATAGCTAAGGCTACTGCAACAGTGATCCTTCAAACATCTACTGTTATGGTAAGTTTACTTATGCAACTGTACTTTTCCTTTTTCTGAGCACAGTGATACTTTACAGTTTACTGACACTAGAAGCCAAGTTATTTTTAATTTGTTGACCCTAAACAAAAATACATATAAACTCGGAATTCAGCTACATAAACATCACTTCATTTTTATATATGTCAAAAGCTTCAAATCCCATGTTTCAGAAAGTATGCATTTGAATTGCCTGTGCTACACTTTACTACCACAACTAAAACAGAAAAACATAATCATGAAGCTGCTTACTTTAGAGGTATGTTAGTACATACCAATGTGTTTCCTAAGAAAATCAGTAATGCCAATAAGAGTTCATATTCCTGTGTTGTCAAACAACTACATCTCACCCACGGCTGCCTCTTACTTTGCTGCTTTGAAATCAGTTCTAGAATGTCTGCCTTGCAGATGTAATCAAAGTGGCATTTTTTTAATCCAGTGGTTCCCAACCTTTTTAATGCCAAACCACCCTCACCGAAACTGGTGTAGAGTCATAGCTCCCCTCAAGGCACCTGCTTATTACTACAACATATATTTTTTTTTTTTTTTTTTAATTCTTTTTATTGATTTTTAGTCATAACATTACAAATCATACTTTACAACTTGACTAAACGATAAGTACAGACAAAAATTTCTCTATATACAATAACTATATACAAAGCCCATCTATGTAGAACCTCCAGACCGGAGATTCGAAAGTAGAGTGATTATGTTAAAATTCCTTCATAAACCAGTTTCCAAGCTTCCCTCTGTGATGGATTTAGCCTCATGGAATACCACAAACATTTATGAGCAGAGAAATGCTTCCCAATTATCTGTCTGAGTCCTTCCCAAGATAGGGTTGATCTATCCTTCCAATTTAGGGTGATATAGTATTTAACCAACATAAAGGCTGTTATTAGGAAATACGCGTTCTTAATGTCCAGTATGTGAAGAAGGGCAAATTGCCAAGACAGGGTAGATTTTTCATAGCCCATTTTTTCTAATTTGACTCTGAGGGCACACCATAGTTTGTAAGAGCACTTGCAACTCCAAAAGATGTGGATGATATCTGCTTTCATCATAGGGCAGAATTGGCAAAATGGTGGGACTTCCTTGTACATCTTGTTTAGCAGAGCGTGGGTGTAATACGTTATTTACAATCATAAGTTGGGTATATCTGAACTTTAATAGAGGAATAGCTTTGGAAAATTTTTGAGTGGCTTGTGCTATGGATTTGGAAGAGATCGAGGGGTCTTGTTTTAGCCAAAAGTCAGAATGGATAGCCTCTTTCGTGCACCTAATTTCTGATATTAACTTGTAGGAGTGAGAGATCATTTTCTTTTTACGAGTTAGTAGATTCCAAAGTACCTTACACAACTCTATTTGAGGATCGGGAATATCTGTATCTCTCCAGTACTTGTTGCAGATGTCCATTAATTGTCTAAGCATAGTGGTGTAGTTGATCGAAAGCTTAAACTTGCTTCTGATAGAAGAAATGTGTTCCAACCTGCATGAGAAGAGGTCCAGCACAGTTTTATTTTTGATCAGTGGAAACGAATTCAGATTAACCAAATTTTCGTTTAATTTAATGTTAGGATTAAGGTGTAAAGGTTGGAAGAGATGAAAAGCAGACTGTAGATCAAGGGATTTAAACAAGTTTTGTGTACACCTGATTTGAGACCATAGGTCATTTTGAATTTTGTACTTTCTTTTGGCAGATATGTCTAAGAAAGGTAGGGCCATGGGATTAACGTAAAGAGATTTAATATAATTGTAATAAAGTTTGACCCACGTTGGGCACCAAGCATTAGATTCTTCTCTGAAAGTTGCCACCTTGATTATTCTACTGCTTCTATTTATTTCATACAAAAGTCTAAAATCTGGAAGGCTTAGACCCCCCTTCTCTTTAGGGTATATAAGTTTATTATAGCTTATCCTGATGGGTCTAGGGTGCCATATAAACTTCGAAAGAAATGATTGGATTTTATTAAAGACTTTATTATGAATCAGGGTGTTGGTAGCATTTAGAACATACAGAAGTCTTGGCAGAATGTTCATTTTGATAATGGCCACTTTCGAGAGAACCGGGAGTTTTAGTTGAGACCATCTTTCCATATCCTTTTGAATCACGCCCCAACATCTAGAAAAGTCCCCTTGATGATGTATATTTCCATCTGTTTGGAAGGATACTCCTAGGTATTGCAAATGGTCATTGACTTTTATAGTAGGTATAGATCTTTCACTGGGTAATTGCGAGTAAATGTTAATTGGAAAGATCGTTGTCTTATCTAAATTCACCTTATAATTCGAGAATTTGGAGAAAATTTGTAAAGTATTATTAATTTTGTTAATATCAGTGTTGGGAAGTGAGTAGTAAATATTCAAGTCATCTGCATAAGCTGATAAGGGTACTTCAGTATTAAATAATCTTGGGATATGGTGGAATGTTCTCTGTTTAATTAATAAAAGTAATGGTTCTATATATAGGTTAAATAAAAGCGGTGATAGAGGGCATCCCTGCCTGATACCATTATTAATCAATATCCTTTTGGAGCTATATTTGTTTATTTGTAAAGTAGTATACGCATTTTTATAAAGGGTATTAAGAGCGTGTATAAATTGAGTAGGAAATTAAATTTTGTAGAACCGAGATCAAGAATTCCTTGCTAATTCTATCAAATGCTTTGGATGCATCAATAGCTAGGGCATAGATGGGGTACGCTTGATCAGTGATAGAGAGGACATAGCATTTAGTGTAAGAGTTTGGTCGAAGGTTTGTCTCTGGTTTATAAACCCTGATTGTTCAGGAGAGATGATTTTACCAATCCCAGATTTCAATCTACCGGCTAAGATTGCTGCCAGAATTTTAATATCTATATTAATGATAGAAATAGGTCTATAATTATTGGGGTTGGAGCTGTCTTTATTTGGTTTGGGGATTAGAATAGTTCGGGATGCATTTAGGTGGGGGTCACAAACCCCTTCCTGACTAATAAAGTTAAATAGGTGACATAGAATGATTGATAATTTCTGGCTAAACGCTTTATAAAATTCCGCCGTGAATCGATCCGGTCCTGGCGCTTTATTGGGTTTCAGGTTATTAATCGCCGACATAGTATCGCTTTGAGTGATATCGGCCGCTAATAAGGATCGATGGTGCTCATCTATCTTTGGTGTGACTAGATTGTCAAGGAATAGGTTTAGTTCTTGTCTGTCTATAGGATTTGGGGTAGGATTGTATACTTCTTCATAAATATCTTCAAATATCTTTATTATGTCTTGTGTGTTACAAATATAATTTTGATGAACCTTAATTCTTGAGATAGGGGGAGTATTGCTATGTTGATTAATCAGTCTCGCCAGAAACCTAGAGGGAAGTTGAGCCCAATGTGAATAATTAGCTAAGGCTCTTATCTCATAGAATGAAAGGTTATCCGCCTGTAATGATGTTAATTTTAACTGCAGCTGGGTAATCTCCTTCTCTAGATCTGGTGTGAAGTTCTGTTGAATACGGGATTCAAGGGATTTTAATTCCCCCTGTATAGTCCTTTCTTTTGTGATAAACTCGTTCTTATAATGGGAGGCTTTGTTGATTAATAATCCTCTGATCAAGACCTTAGTGGTAGCCCAAGAGATATCAAACGAGGTGCTGGAGTCCTTAATAGCGAGTATACATTGATCTAATAAGGTATTAATTTCTTTCTTAATATCCGACTTTCCTAGCAAATTAGGGTTGAGTTTCCACCCTCTCACCGGAGAATTTGGGGGGGTATAGCGGGACCATTCAACAGATAAAGTAATCCTTGAGTGATCAGAGATTGATCTTGGATCAATGCAGATATTAGTTCCAAAATTATGAAAAATGTCTGAGATTAGAAAAAAGTCCAGCCTGGACCAGGACTTATGACATTGAGAAAAAAAGGTATAACCTCTGTTCTTAAAGTTGTCGGTATTATTACAATAGGGGTCGAATAGATTAAAGTCACTTTTAAGATCTGCAATAGCGGAGGAGGCTAGTGGATTATTTACGGACACCCTATTAGATCTGTCTAGAATTGGGTCCTGGATAGAATTCCAATCTCCCCCAATTATATAGTAGTGATCCGGGAACTTATGCAGGATGTTATACAATTTCATTATGAAGTTATGTTGTAGCGTACAAGGAGCATAAATGTTTAGGATCACAATAGGCTTATCTAAGTAGTCTAATTTAGTTACAAAGTAACACCATCTGCCCTCAGAGTCAAAGTCCTGTTTTAAAATAGGATGTTTAAAGGAGTTTTTAATAATGATAGCTACCCCAACTTTATTAGTTTTACTCCCCGCTGCTATAATTTCCTTAATCCATCTTCTATTTTTTATGGAGCTCCATTGTTCTCTTAATAAGTGTGTTTCTTGTAACAAGATGCAATCTAGATTGGATTTAAACAGCAAATGGAGGATAAGTTTTCTTTTGCTTTCAGCTTGTAAGCCTTTGACATTCCATGAGGCTATCTTCCACATGACAATCTTAACATTTGTGGGTAAGAAACAAGGTTAATCTTTTCTAAGGTGTAATACTTTAACACAGAGGACGTAAACAAGTAGAATACATTATAAATCCATAGATGGGCGACTCTTCCCGCGTAACTCCCGTGCATAACCACATCCTCCCTTAGCCTGGAAGAGGTTGGGATACCTAAATTATTTAAACACATTGCAAACAGTTGAAACACTCTCCTTTCTACGTGTAACGTTAAAGTACCAGTACAATTTGAGAAGTAATGTATCCCAGAGTATAATCTACAATTCTACAAGAGCTAGAAAGCTACGCTGACTTGAATTGAAACACTGCTTAACTCATTCAGAGCATGTCTTAAGTGTAGAAACAGCAAAACAAAAGCATTCAAAACAGTAATATAATTATAGTGAATAGTAAGACTTGAGACATATCTAACTTGACCCAAAATCTGTTAGTAATATTTTAAATTCTATTTTCCCAAGGGAAGGAGTATCCGAGCACAACCATCTAGTCCACATAGGTCTATGTAAGGTGTATTACTCTGAGGACCTCTATACTAGAATAGGTCCTCATTACTTTTAGTGTGTATTGTATATAAGAAATACAAATCTTTCCATTCCATTCCAGATATAATACAAGTACTGGGAATCTAGAACCCTTAGGCTGTCCATTCCTTGTCAAAATATTATAAACAGGAACATACGTTTTCTAGCATTAGTAAGAAAAAAGAACTTTACAAACACACTTCTAATCCACTTCATTAACATCTCATTTAAGATATAGTAAGTTACTTCTACTAGGATAAGCCCCGTTTTACTATTTAACATAGAAATCTCACCTAATACCCAATAAACAACGATCCAGGATTAGACAACAAGAAATAATTAGATAGTGTGCATCCTAGATCTTCCAAGAAATGAAACCCCTTTATAAACCATGTTCACTTACAGTAGCAGGACGATAGTAACCGTAAAGTAATATTGTAAAATTGCTCAGCTTCTACATCATTTAGGAATTATAATGACTAGACCCCTTCCAAATTCAACAGAACATTCAATGTATCACATTACATTATATGCTCCCAGAGTTTACATGCATCATCTGTTCTTTTAAGAATATTGTAATCAGTGCAGTATATATTCAAGGTAATCGAGACTCATTTATCTGCAATGATCCTGGCCTCGTATCTGGTTATATGGAGCATTGGACCTGTCTTGAAAGTACAATAGATTTAACCCTAAAACGACACTTAGGTTGGTTAAGTTATCAAAATTCAGCTGACCACGCCAACTTTACCTCATTGTTTTTGCGTGACTCACTAGTAAGAGAGGTAAACTATTGTGAAAGACATACACACTTAGAAGGTAGTCAACCAGTAAAGGGCTCTTATTTATGATGGACCCTTGGTTCATCCCTAAGGAGTTGCGTTTTCAGAAAACTAACATAACCCGACTCCTAGGAGTGTCATTACTGCATTTTCAAGAACTATTTACCTCATAAAAGAGCTTGCATTTTCCCATGTGGCCTTAACACGATCTTGATCTACGGGGTTATAACCTATGTCCTAACCTTCATATTAGAATTTTTAAAGTGAAAATAATAACAATAAATACCTGGCTTATGTGATCCATGCAGTATCAAACAAACCAGCTTTATTCAATTCAGGGTCACAACAATTACTTTGTGGTATGTACAGAAGTGTTACTACTTCAAGATGTTATGCTTGCATACTAGGTCATATCAGTGCCACAGGCTTGGCAGTATAGTGTACAGGGATAAGGGGCTACTTCAGTGGGTGTTTTATGCTCATTTGTAAATTTGAGCAAATTGGTGAGTAAGGTATTTTATCAGAAAAAAGCAACATATGTAATTCACATAGGTGTTAGCATAACAAACAAGCCCAGCAGATTCCTAATAATTAATATGGGTACTGTAAATACCGACTTTAAATTACGATCCCCCAAAATTCCTGAGATCCTTAGGACCTGCACCCCATAGAAGTAGTACCCCATGGTAAATAACATACAACTTAATAGAGATATAAATCTCATTTTAGTATATATATAAATATATCATAATGGAGAAAAGAGAGGTGGTTTTCACTAATTGGTATGTACAAAACCATGTTGTTAAGTAATGATCCATAATGAGATGAGTAAGATTCTGCCAATAACATTGTTAAATCAAATGGATATTCCTTTAAGAGAATGTAGGAGTTTGCTGTATTAGTTAGAGTAGGTAATCCTAGCTACACCAAGGGGGTCTGAGATCCGTCATTGAGACTCATAGACCAAGAGAAAGTTATTAATATCACTAGGACAAGTGTAAACAAGTGCCAAAGTCAGACCCAAACAGTATGCATGGAATTAAGTGAGGTAAGGTATACATTCAAGATTTGCCTAGACCTTAGGAGACCACTACCCCCTGTAAAACCTGCATAACCTGTAAAAGGGATCAAGCAGCTGCGGAGTCTTGTGGGGGGGTGCAGCTTGCATCTACATAGCCCGGGTTTAACAATTAGGAACAAGAACGGTAAAACAGGGAGAAATTTAATCCCATACCAGACATATATACTGTAAGCATTGATGGTCTGGAGCTCGTTGACCCCTAAATAACGTCCTTGCATAATGCAAAAGATCCACCTGGGTATTCTGCGAGCCTTCCTTCTGAGGTGCAATGCGCTGAGGACCAGTTCTCTTCCGTTACCTCTGAAACGTTGACCTTCTCAGTGACGGTAAGCATTATAAAAGCTAGAGATTCCGCGAGTGCTCCTTTAACAGCGCTGCAAAGTACGCGCTGTTGTAAGTGAAGAAGGGCATCCATCGACACAGTTTATGTTTCCGTGGATCCACTTGCTGCTTTCAGGGAATAAGGCAACCTGGGAGGTCAGCTGAGTCAATGAGGGCACGCATGTACGGGCGACTGCTGGTGATCCTATAACAGCGCTGCGATGTACGTGCTGTTATACGTGAAGAAGGGCATCCGACGATATGGTTTATGATTCTGAGAAACCACTTGTTGCTTTAAGGGAATACAGCACCCTGGGAGGTTAGCTGAGACGACGAGGTCACGCATGTACAGGTGACTGCTGGGAAATGTAGTCGCCTTATGCTATGCTGAGGATTTACCACCACGAGGCAGCGCTTGGAGAACAAGACTTCAAGGGCCTACGAGAGGCAAGGATCGCTCTCCAGTCACCGCAGCTGCTACCAAAACAGGCAGGCCCCTCTCCATCATCATTCCGGTGGCTCCGGGATGAGGTAGACAGATAGAATAAGACAGGGGAACAATTCTGGGTCCGGCGAGATCAAGGACAAGAAAGAGCTTTAAATATTAGATCTTCATCTTTGTAGAGGTGAGTCGCTAAGTTAAATAGATTAGATTACTTGGATTCTTGCCTCTATCTTGAAGCTTTAGCCGGGTTGGTACCGAAGAGCTTAATAAAGGCAGTAGCAGCATCTTCCTTGTTGGAGACTGTGTGCTTTTGTTCTTGGGCAGTAAAAGATAAAGAATTGGGGTACCTCATTTGAAATCTTATGTTCCTGTTAATAAGATATGCACAGAAAGGGGCTAATTGTTGTCTTGCCACCTTGATGGGGGAGATCTTGCGAAATGGAAATTTTCATTCCTTGCCACGTTATTGATTTTTTGAGCTTGGCTGCAGTTAAGAGTTTGTTCACATGGTGAAAGTTGAGAATTTTAGCATAAACAATTCTGGGGTTTGTTGCTACAGAGGGGGCTCTTAACGCTCTGTGTGCTCTTTCTATTGTAATTTGTTTAGCCTCATGGTCATTATCGAGTAAGAGACTGAAAATGGATGTTATCACCTCTGTTAACTTGGATTGTTCAATGCTTTCATGGATGCCTCTTATAATTAGATTGTTTCTTCTGGATCTAGCTTCAAGATCCAGAATTTTTGTATGTAGATCCTGAATTGATTTTTTATTTATTTTCAGTTCTTCCTGCATGGAATCAATTTTATTGTCCTGGTCCATTATTTTGGACTCAATCTTGTCTAGCCTTGTTAGAATCTTGTCTGTAGATGATCCAATAGCTTTTGTCTGATCTGTAAGATTTAGTATAGCATCCTGTAATGGTTGTAGTGCTGCCTTTAAGTCATCCAAGTTGGAGCTTTCTGCTTTACCTTTGGCTGCATTGGTATTTTTATTGGTATCCCAGGCCTTCTGGACTCTGGGCCTTTTAGAAGAGGAAGAAGAGTCTTTCTCTGGAGAATTAATAGCAGAAAATTTAGTTTTTGTTGTTTGACTTTCCATATCTTCTGATGCTAGAGGCATTTTGATTATTGATTGATGTTTAAAGCAGGCTGAGGTTTAGGAAAGTTTTTCTGATTTAATTTCAGGAGTGTTAGGCCGAGTTCCTTACTGTGCCGGATTCACATGTGGTATCCAGGCTCCCAAATAATCAGCAACAATCCAGCCTAAATGGTAAGAGTTTCAGTTTCTTTTTTTCTTCTGGTGATTGAAATGAAGTATATTAGTAGTTAATCCGTGCTTTTGATAAGAAAAATGTTAAGTCTTACTGGTGAAAAAAGCAGATGTAATATAAAGTGATGCTCTCCTGAGTTTCAGCACTCCCTACAGAACAGCGGCCATCTTGTTCCTCCATTACTACAACATATTAAATATCAAGATGATGAACACTCTTAACAAAATGCAACAATATTTGGTTATGTGACTGAGTGTCCACTTGAGTTTGTGCATTAATCAGCAACTAGTAATGAGCCATGCCACATTTCAGAAGACATAATGAGTTCTACAGTTTACATTTGGACTTGTTTTAATCTATACGAAGAACAAGCCTCAGTCTCAAAATGAGAAACATAGGAAGAAAGTACAAAAGCCAACACCCATGAATACAGTTCTATGTATAGAGGCCACTATTATGTATAACTCAGTGATATAAATATAAAAGTATGAATGCTAAGAGTCAAAGTTGGATAAGCTGAGCTTTCCAACAAAACAAGATGTTTAGGATTACCTGATTTAAAATGATATTTTAGAGCTACAGAGTTAAGACTCATATACATAACATCAACAGAAAGCTCTAATTCAAAGTGGAAAGGGGTGATAAATGGGGGGGGGGGGGTTAAAGAAATAAAGAGTGTGGGATTTTGGATGCAGATCCTTAAGGAGAATAACAGCTGTACAGAATATTATTATTCATGAAGTAGTAGAAAGTATTCTAAGAACTAAGTCAACATGAGAATGAAGAACGATTTTGCTGATAGGGAAGACTGCAATTAGGGATACAGAGAATAGCCAAGATAGAACTGGAATTTATTGGAGAAAACTGGCAAATGAACCAATGTACTGGGAGCAAATAAATACAGAAAAAAAAGATAACAGAATGGGAACAGGCCAAGAAGACATCTGGACTGCAGGCTAGAGATTGCCTTTCTTATCGGGGATTGATATCGGAGTATAGGCAAATAGAAAGGGATAGGTGAATCTTAAGTTAAAAACCTGTACTAGAATTTTTAGTTGAATCTACAACAGAACCTGCTGTTAAAAAAGTGATAATTAAGGACAGCATATAAAATATTGCAGGATAACTATAGGTATTAATCAGAGGAGTTAAGAAAAGATTGGGAAGTGATACTGGATAATAATTCACAAAGAAACAATGTGAGGACAAAATTATGACTCCTAAGTATGCAACAGAGTCTAGAAGATTTAGGATTTTTGCTTGGAAGTGCTTGCATAGGTGTTTTTATACCCCAAACAGACTTGAAAGAATTTTTCTTTGGGTAGATGGGAAAGGATGGAGGTGTGATGGGGGATAAGCAGGTAAATGGGAACATATCTTTTTGGAGTGCAATGAGTTGGCAGTCTTCAAAAATTATCGGCAGAGTACTCTTTTAGAGATACTGGGTGAGAAAATGGGTGTAACTAAGGACATTTTTTTTTTTTGAGCCGAGGTACACAATCTGAATTGCCTACAAATAGTAAGGCCTTGCTAAGTTTAATTCTGGTGGTTGCCAAAAAGCAGTTACTAGAAAATGGAAATCAAAGACTAAACCAGCTGCATTTGAAGTACTGACTATTTTAACAGAGATAAAAGAACTGGAAGTGGGATCTTTAGAAAAGGGTAGGAGCAAAATTCATAAAAAAAATGGAAATTGTGGGAACAATACATGCAAAATAATGTTTTGGAGGAGGAGTGAGATTTAAGTGAAGGTAGGAATTGAACAATTTATGTAATGTTGGTTTGATGATAGCTATTCAAAGAAATTGTGACGTATAATGTTTGTAACTAAGAACATATTAACTTAGTTAATATAAATATATGCTTGCCTATGTCTTGTTATATCAATTGTTTGTGTCTTTCGGCTTTTCCCGGTTAGGGGTCGCCACAGCGGAACTCCAGTCCACTAATGATTGGTAGTGGATTTTTACGTACCGGGTTACCAGCCCTGATGCACAACCTTCACAAAGGCACGCCCCATTCACGTATAACTCCACACAGAAGACGCTCTAGCTGAGAATCGAATGGGACAACGTCTTGCTATAAGGCGACAACGCTACCGCATCACCAAAGGTATTAAAACAAAAATATGAATGTCAAAGCTAAAAATGACCAGGAACTGACAGCAGTGAGGCAAGTCAGTAAAGAAAAATGTTAGGATAGGCACTGATGCAAACTAATAGCAACATCATAGGTTGCTCTGTTTATTAAAGGTGGAACGTCCATAGAAAATGCATTACAGTGAATGTACTAATATGTTGTGTTTTCTTAAGAAATGTACAGTTGTGTTAAGTCCTACACCTACAAAAAGAAGTTATGTTCTCACCATAACATTCATCTGAGTAGTTGTACTTCATTTGTCTTCAACCTGTGGGTATTCGGATCTGAATCAGATCCGAGATGGCCACATCACTAGCCTCTGATCCGAGCTCCAAGCTCCTCCCTTTACCCATAATGCTCCCCTGTCTCCTTCCTTCCCTCAGATTGAGTTTGCTGCTCAGGAAAAAGTACCGTTGTGTACACCTACCATAAATGTAGATGTTCGAGTGTCTTCACTGTTGCAGTCATGACTGTAGGGGTTCTCCCCTGCCGGCGGGCAGCCCTCGGTCAGCCAGAATCCCAAAGTCTGGGTCCGGCGAAGGCTGCTCATCCATGCTCCCTGACGTCAGAGCGCCAGGAGTATAAAGCTGACAGCCGAAGCCATCTTCTCCAGTTTTTCTTGCCCCAGATGTCAGGAGTCCCAAAATGAAAAAGGTCCCATAACCCTTGCAAATACACCTCAGAAGATTGGTGAAAAAAGGAAATACACAAAAGTAAAAATAAGAGGGGACAGGAGGGAGGGAAACCCAGACTGCAACAGTGAAGACACTCGAACATCTACATTTATGGTAGGTGTACACAACTGCACTATGTTCATCGTGTTTCACTGTTGCAGTCATGACTGTAGGGTAGAATCCCAAAGCTGAAAGAAAGGGAGGTGGTCATAAAGAAGACGGGGCGGTTAAAAGGCCCTGCAAGACTGCAGAGGCAAAGCCTGCCCTAGACTTAGAGTAGAGAGGTAGATTGTAGTGCTTAGAAAAAGTATGCACTGAACTCCAAGTTGCAGCTTCCAAAATGTCTTTGGTAGGAACTCCCCTGAGGAAGGCCGCAGAAGTGGCAGCAGCTCTGGTGGAATGAGTCCGTATACTCCCTGGGATTTGCTTTCCATGGTCTGAATAACAAAATCTGATTCCATGAGCAATCCATTTAGAAATGGTCTGCTTTGAAATGGCTTTACCTTGGGAACTTGAAGCATACGAAACAAACAATTGTTCTGATTTTCTGATGTCCTTGGCTCTGTTCAGGTAAAAACGTAGTTGTCTGTGTACATCCAAGGAATGTAAGATCCTTTCCCCTTTATTTTGAGGAGTGGGGAAAAAATTTGGCAAGTGGATAGTTTGATTTAAAGCCACTTTGGAAACCACCTTAGGCATGAAGGTAGGATTAGTCCTCAAAGATACCCTGTCTTGATGAAAAATAATATAAGGTTCCACAGCCATAAGAGCTTGTAACTCTGAAACTCTCCTGGCAGAGGTTAGGGCTAACAGGATAGCTGTCTTCCAAGATAAAAACTTGATGTCAGAAGAGGCAGCAGGCTCAAAAGGAGGCAAGGTCAGTTTTTCCAAAACATAGTTGAGATCCCAAGCAGGAATGGGAGGAGATCTAGGAGGTCTTAAGTTCTTAGCTCCTCTGAGAAACTGTCTCATGAGCTGGTGGGAAAAGATGGGAGGGTCTGTATTATAATGAGCAGAAATAGCAGAGGCATGTATCTTAATGGAAGAGAAAGAGAGACCCTTATGTAAGAGATCTGTCAAGTAAAGTAAAATTAAAGTAATGTTAGGAAGAAGAGGATCAGAATCCTGAGCCTGCATCCAGGAACAAAATCTTTTCCATTTTCCTGCATAAGATTTTCTAGTGCTAGGACGTCTGGCTTCTAAAATAACATCCATAACCTGCTTGGGTAGGAAAGAAGAAATCAAAGGCCCTGGATTAACCAGGCTGCCAAGCTGAGAGTTCTGACATGAGAGTGTAGAACCTGACCCTGATGTTGGGACAGAAAGTTCGGAGACTGAGGTAAAACCCAAGGGGGCTCCAGGCAAAGGCTGGATACCAAAACTGCCAAGGCCAATTTGGAGCCAGCAAGATTATCATCTTGGGCTTGTCCTGTTTTATCTTCAATAAAACCCGTGGAAGAAGAGGAAGAGGCGGAAAGGCATATCCCAAGAGGTTCCTCCAACTGAATGACAGGGCATCCACCTTCCAAGCTTCTCTGTGGAAAGTCCTGGTGCAAAAATTCTGTAGTTGATGATTGAGATGAGATGCAAAGAGGTCTATGTGAGGACATCCCCAGACTGCTGTTATCATCCTGAATATTTTGGTGTCCAGCATCCACTCGTGTGGATCCGAAAGGTTTCTGCTCAGACTGTCTGCCAGGAAGTTTTGTTTCCCTGGTAGAAACTGAGCTTGAAGATCCAGATTGCAAGCTAGAGCTGTGTTCCATAGATCCATGGCTAGTCTGCAAAGGGGGTAGGAATGAGATCCCCCTTGCTTGTTTATGTACCACATAACTGTGATGTCGTCTGTCCATATTAGTAGTTGCCCTGGTTGTAAAAGATTCCTGAAGCCCAAAGGAGCTTTCTGAATGGCTAACATTTCCTTTAAGTTGATAGGCAGGTGCTTCTGATCCTTTGTCCAAAGGCCCTGCAGGCAATTGCCCTGAAAATGGGCTCCCCAAGCATAATCCGAGGCGTCCGTGGTTAGAATCTGAGTGGCAGGAGGCAGACAGAAGGGCTTCCCTTTGTTTAGAACACATGCCCTGGACCACCAAAGAAATTCCTTTTGAAGGCAAGGAAGGACGGAGATCAGTATGTCTAAACTGTGGCAATGCTGAGACCATACACTTTTTAGGTACCACTGTATTTTCCTCATGTGTAGTCTTGCATATGGTATGAGAAGGATGCAGGAGGCCATGTAACCCAAAGCCTGCAGGAATTTCCTTGCAGATAGTTGAGTTAAAGTTGCCAAGGTTCTGAAAGTTGAAGCCAGCTGTAATTGTTTTTCGGATGTCAGAAATGCCATCTGGGTTGTGGTGTTTAGAAGTGCACCCAGAAAAGTTATCTGTTGTGATGGTGTCAAATTTGACTTTTTTATGTTTACAGAGAATCCCAGGAACCTGAGGAGGTTCTGTACAAATTCTAGATGCTGGATTAAGACATCCCTGCTGTCTGCCTGAATTAGACAATCGTCCAGATAAGGGTAAATTTGAATTCCCTTGAGTCTGCAGTAAGCTACTACTGCAGCCAGGCATTTGGTGAAGACCATGGGTGCAGTAGACAATCCAAAGGGCAGCGCAGAGAATTGAAAGTGCCTCGATCCGGCCTTGAACCTGAGGTATTTTCTGCGATCCTGCCTGATGGGAATGTGTAAATATGCCTCCTTTAAATCCAAAGTTACCATCCATGCATCTCTGGACAGCATTGAAAGTAGCTGCTGTAGAGTAAGCATCTTGAATTTTGGAATCTCTAGAAAGGTGTTCAAGACCGACAGATCCAGAATGGGTCTCCATGAGTTTTGCTTCCTTGGGACTAGAAAGAGCCTTGAGTAAAAACCTTTTCCCATCTCTGAAAGTGGAACCAGTTCTATGGCATTCATAGCCAAAAGAGCTTCCACCTGGTTTAATGCCTCCGTCCATTGATGTTTTGGAAGGTCTGGCCATCCGCTTGGCCTTGGCAAGATATGAAAATGGAATTTGTAACCTCTTAAAACCACATCCAAAACCCACTTGTCTTGGGTTATTTGAGTCCAATTTTTATAAAAAAGAGAGAGTTTTCTGCCGAGAGGGGCTTCCAGGCAAGAAGTTCCCCCGTAGCCCAACAGAGGGAGTCATTGAGTTTGTTTCCTTAGAGTTTGTGACCTGTCCTCTCCTCCCCTAGGGGTGGAAGCAGTCCACTGTCTTGGTCTATAAGAAGCTTGTGTTTGAGGCCTTCCTCTGGAGCGTCTATATCTACCCCTCTGAGGCCTGTCTGAAGTGGGAAAGGACCAATTTTTTGAAGGCCAATTCCTGCTAAATCTAGGTGGCTGTACTTGTAAGAAATCTTTAACTGTTTGCATGGATTTCATCTTATCCTCCATCTTTTTAATCACCTCTTCAGCTTTTGATCCAAACAAAACATTATGCTGA
The DNA here is from genome assembly GCF_019279795.1 of Protopterus annectens. Classification (NCBI taxonomy): domain Eukaryota; kingdom Metazoa; phylum Chordata; order Ceratodontiformes; family Protopteridae; genus Protopterus; species Protopterus annectens. Next base: position 379,904,226 of record NC_056750.1, read on the forward strand.
ACAGGAGCATCCAATAATTTAGCCTTTACTTGTTCAGGCAAATTTTGTTCCTTTAGCCATGCATGCCTTCTAATGACTGTGCCAGAGGCCGCAGCCCTACAAGAAGCCTCCAAGGCATCAAATCCACAGTGTAAACCATGCTTCCCAACTTGTTCAGTGGCATGCAATAAGTCATGTAATTCCTTATCATCTGCACAGGCAGAAATGGAAGTAAGCGTTTGTTTTAAAACAGACAAGATAAATTGTTGGTATTTTAGCATATGAAACTGACAGTTTAAAGCCCTAATGGACAAAGTAGCAGAAGTGTACACCTTTTTGCCCCATCATTCTAAGGATCGAGAATCCTTTTCAGTAGGAATGGGATTTTTGGCAGAAGCGGCCTTAACTCCCTTAGGACCCTGAGAAATGGTTTCAGGGTCAGCAGAAGGGTTCTTGTATAAAAACTGATGGGAATCAGGAACCCTGTAATAAATATCAGGCTTAACAGGAGCAGGAGGAAAAGAGTCAGGGGTTAAGTTAGCCTCCGAAAAGGCATCATCCACAATATCCAAAACCGGAGGAATAGCCAGGGGTCTATGTTGGGGGGGGAAGAAGAAGAAAATCTCTCAGTCTTTTGTTAGATTCAGAATACTCCTGTCCTTCCCAGTGGAAATGTTCCCTCATTTCATGCAAAGTTTCCCCAAAAGAGAAATCCTCAGGGGGAGTAGCTGAAGGAATGGATTCTTCAGCATCAGAATCCTCATAAGGAGGGAAATAATATTCTTGATCAGAAGAAACAACTGAAGAAACAGAAGCCTGATTAGAGGAATCATAATAAACATCCTGCCTTGGCCTTTTATCTGGAGGGGGATGTGAACCCCTAATCATAGTAAGTAAATCCTTCGCCATCTTGAGTAACTGTGTCTGTGACTTGGGAGCCAGTTCAGAAGAGGCCTGTGTTGTAGTCTTTGATTTAGAAGGAGTCTTTGCCTTTGTCTTTGCCTTTATTAGAAGCTGAGTAGGCCTGAAAACCCCTTCGGAAGCCGGTAACTGCACAGCGGCTCCGGACCCATCCAAAGGAGCATTGTCTGAAGGTCCTGCCATAGAAATATTTAAAGGCCTGGTTGGCTCCTCATGAGAGTCCGTTTTGGCCATCGGTTCTGAAATGGCTAACGACAGGGGCTGCAAAAGCGCCTCACTGACGACGGCCGAACCTGAAGCTGGCTCTTGTTGTGCGCTATCATCAGATTTGGACCTCGGAGGCCTGCCTTTATCCTTGCGACATTTGTGAACTCCGGTAGCCGGAACCGTATCCGACGACATTTTGTAGTTAAAGCGCCTACCGAAGTAATGAAAAGCAAAATCGTACCTTTGCTTAATTGTACGTTGATTGAATCTAGCACAAAACTGACAACTAGCTACGTCGTGGTCAGGGCCTAAGCAAGGAATACAGTAAGAATGAAAATCCTTATGAGGTATTTGCTTCCCACATGAAATACAATTATTAACTTTTTCTGACATTGGAGTGGAGCAGGAAAAAAGTTTCGCCAACGGGGTACTTAGCTTTGAGTGGAGAAGAAAATCTTTGGACTGAAGTATATCAGAAAAAAGTCAGCCGACCGGCACTTGAGAACTGCTATCACCGCACGGCAAGAAAGACTGGAGAAGATGGCGTCGGCTGTCAGCTTTATACTCCTGGTGCTCTGACGTCAGGGAGCATGGTTGAGCAGCCGACGCCGGACCCAGACTTTGGGATTCTGGCCGACCGAGGGCTGCCTGCCGGCAGGGGAGAACCCCTACAGTCCTGACTGCAACAGTGAAACACGATGAACATCACAAGCCCAACCCAATCAGACCATACCACTAATGGCTCCCCAAAAGTAAGCCAAACATAAACCAGGAGAGCCACAATAGTGCTCCTCTCCCAAACACAAGGTTAGAACAATAGTGACAAAGTCAGGGGAAAGGAAATGGAGGATGGCTGAAAACAAATGAAGTACAACTACTCAGATGGAACGTTATGGTGAGTACATAACTTCTTTATCTGAAGTAGTTGACTTCATTTGATCTTCAACCTGTGGGACAGAGTCCCCAGCTACCAATACCTGGGAGGCCCTCATGAAAGAATATTCCGGAGCACTGCAGAGCCAAAGAATGCCCTACTCCTGGATACAATGTCCAACTTGTAATGAGATATGAAGGTATGAGATGAGGACCAACTAGCTGCAGAACAAATATCATCCAGTGACACCCTAGACCAAAAGGCCGCTGAGGTAGCCATGGACCTAGTGAAGTGGGCTTTCACCTGACCCAGAGGGGAAATGCCTCTATCAGAATATGGTCAAATGATACACTGGGAAATCCAGTGAGCAATGGTCACTTTAGAAATTGGCTTGCCCAGAAAAGGTTTTGAATAGGATACAAACAACTGATCAGATTAGCGAAAGGATTTTGTTCCATGTAAATAAAACCTCAGTTGTCTGTGCACATCCAGTAAGTGTAATTTGTATTCACCCCTACTTTGGTAATTTGGAAAGAAAACAGAAAGACTCATAGTTTGATATTAGCTTCTGAAGCCACCATGGGAAGAAAGAAAGGATTAGTATGCAGGGAAACCCTGTCCTTATGAAAAACCATGTAAGGAACTTTAATGGACAATGCTTGAAGTTCCAATACCATAATAGCTACCAAAAAGGCAGTTTTCCAAGGTAGGAATTGTAAATCTACTGATGCCATGGGCTCAAAATGAGGAGAGACTAGTGCCTGATGGACAAAAGTGAGGTCGCATGGAGGTGTAGGATCCTTCACCGGGGGTCTTAAAGGAAAGGTACCTTTAAGGAAGGTCTTGCAAAGTCTGGAAGAAGCTAGGGAAGTCATGTTTTCCCCCACATGGACATTAGAGATGGCAGCCAGTTGGATCTTCATGGTAGAGGAACTAGCACCCTGGTAAAAAATACCCACTAGAAATTCCAGAACAGCCAAAACTGGAGCCGTGAATGGATCTAGCTCCCACTGAGAGGCCCATATTGAGAACCGTTTCCACTTGCTACAATAGATTTTTCTGGTGGAAGACTTGTGAGCCGCCACCAAAATGGTTTTAATCGGACAGGATAAACCAGGAGTCCTAATCATTAATGGAACTGGAGCAGCCAAGTGGTGAATTTCAGACTGCCCAGGGCTGGGTGAGGAATCCCAGAGAGATGCGAAATGAGATCCGGAACCGGATCCAAAATGCATGGTGGATCTGCCAGGTGAGACCAAAGGGAGGGGAACCAGACTTGATGAGGCTAGAATGAGGCAATGAGGATTGCTATGCTCCCCAGTCTGAAAAATTTTGGAATGTGAGGTAATGGAGGGTAAAACATAAAGAAGACCAGGAGGCCAAGCATGAACCAGTGCATCTCTGGGGGCTTTCCCCTGAGGGTTGTTCAGAGCAAAAAATTTGCTGCATTTCACGTTGGAAGGAGATGTGAAGAGATCACAGTAAGGCTGACCTCATTTGAGAAGGATCTGTTCCGCTACTTAAGGATTCAGAGACCATTCGTAAGGCATCAGAATAGTCCTGCTGAGCATGTCCACTAGAATGTTGGACCTTCCTGGAATGTGCATTGCCACCAGAAAGCGGCCGGTGGAAATCACCCATTCCCACACTCTCATGGCCTCACAATAAAGGGGGTAAGATCTGGTTCTACCCTGTCTGTTGATGTACCAGACTACTGACATGTTGTCTGACTGAATAGCAATAGTCCCTAGAGGAAGATGGGCATGAAAGGCCTGCAATGCTAGAAGAACCGCCCTCATCTCCAGGATGTTGATATGCAAATTGGTCTCGGAAGAGGACCATGTGTCTTGGACATTTCTTCCCAAGCAGTGCCCCCCCCCCCCCCCCCCAGCTGGGAAGCATCTGTGGTCACTGTGGTTGTGGGAAAGGATGGAACAAAGGTATGTCCCTTGACAAGATCCAGGGAGAGAATCCACCAGAGAAGAGACTCTCTGCACGCTTGGGAAATTTGAACTGGATGGGACAAGGGTAGATCTAGTACGGACCATTAAACTGCTAATGTCCACTGGAGAGCTCACATACAAAGTCGTGCAAAGGCTAGAAGAATGATTGTGGCTGCCATGGAACCCATAGCCTGCAGAAAGTACAGTTGTGTACACTTACCATAAATGCAGATGTTCGGGTGTAGTCACTGTTGCAGTCATCACATTTGGGTTATCCCTGTCAGGGTAGCCCTCGGCCAGCCCGAATACCAGAGGCTTAGTAATTCTGAGTAGGTTGCTGTTGCTTCAGGACTGATGTCAGGTCGTCAGTAGTATAAAGTAAGGCAGCCAATGCCATTACATCAGTTTTTCTTGCCCTAACCTGTCAGGAGCCCCCAAGTAGGAGGCAGGTTCTGGCGGAAGAACCCCACCAGTAGAAAGTAGATGCCAATATGTTCCTTGTAATGAAAGAGAAGAAAAAGGGGGATGGACGGAGGGAAACAAGGATTGCAACAGTGAATATATTCGAACATCTACATTTATGGTAAGTGTACACAACTGTACTACGTTCTTCATGTTTCGCTGTTGCAGTCATCACATTTGGCTTGATTCCCAAAGCTGAGGAAATGGGTGGAGGCAGTAAAGGAAACTAGGGGCTGGCTAGGATGTCTTGCAAGACTGCAGAGGCAAACCCTCCCCTGGATTTGGAGAAGAGAGGCAGGTGGTAATGTTTGGTAAAAGTGCGAACAGATGTCCTGGTGGCAGCCTCCAGGATATCCCTGGTGGGGACTCCTCTAAGGAAAGCTGCAGAGGTGGAGGCTGCTCTGGTGGAGTGAGTCCTGACCCCTTGGGGGAGGCTTTCTGTGTTGTTTGTAGTAGAAATGGATGCAGTGTGCTATCCATCTGGAAATGGTTTGTTTGGACAAGGCTTTGCCTTCTGCCCCTGTGGCAATGTTGATCAGCAATTGATCAGACTTTCTGAAGGATTTAGTCCTTTCTAGATAAAATCTGAGCCATCTCTGCACATCTAGAGAGTGCATGATCCTTTCCCCCTTGTTCTGGGGATTAAGGAAAAAACGTGGGCAAATGAATGGATAGGTTGAGAGCCACACTGGACACCACCTTGGGCATGAAGGATAGGTTAGACCTGAGGGATACCCTGTCAGCATGGAAGATGATGAAGGATTCCACAGCAAGGCGTGCTTGCAACTCGGAGACTCTTCTGGCTAAAGTGATAGCCAGAAGGAAAGCTGTCTTCCAGGAGAGAAATTTTAGCTCTGCAGAAGAAGCTAATTCAAGGGGGGGGGGGGCAGGATGAGCTTTTCCAACATAAAGTGAAGGTCCCAAGCTGGGGTTAGTACTCTTCTGGGTGGCCTCAAGTTGCTAGCCCCTCTTAGAAACTGTCTGATCAAAGGGTGTGAGAAAAGGGGCTGCTCAGTGGGAAAATAAGCAGAGATACTAGAGGCATGAATTTTAATACAGGAAAAAGAGAGGCCACTGTGTAGCAGGTCAGCTAAGTAATCCAGGATGAGAGGGTGGGAGGGCTGTACCATAATGGCTCCCTTAGCCTGAATCCAGGTGCAGAACCTTTTCCATTTGTCACCATAAGACTTTCTAGTACTAGGGCGTCTGGCCTCACGTATAACATCTAGAACCTGCTTAATGAGGTTGGCAGATTGATCATCAATTAGGGAAAAAGCCAAGCTGCCAAAATGAGTGCCTGCAATTGGGGATGCATGAATTCCCCTTCCCTCTGAGTCAGGAGGTCTGGAATCTGAGGAAGATGCATGGTGGCAGTGGGGACAGGCTGTGCAGCAAGGGGTACCAGTGCTGGTGAGGACAGTCTGGAACTGTAAGAATTGTCCTTGGTTTTTCCTCCTTTATTTTGAGCAGTACCCTGGGAATGAGAGGTAGTGGAGGAATGGCATAGACTGATAGATTGACTAAGGGGAAGGACACAGCATCCACTTTCCATGCCATGCAGTGATGCTTCCTGGTGCAGAATTTGCTGAGCTGATGGTTGGTGTGGGAGGCAAAGAGGTCGACCTTCGGGGTACCCCATTTTTGAGTTATTAGGGTGAAGCTGCCAGTTGTGTGGGTCCAGAAGATTTCTGCTTAATTGGTCTGCCAGGGAGTTGAGAGAACCTGGTAGGAATTGTGCTAACAGGTGGAGTTGCATGGCAGACGCTATGTGCCAAAAGGTCATGGCAAGCCGGCATAGAAGGTAGGAGTGAGTCCTTTCCTGCTTGTTGATATACCACATCACACTGGTATTGTCTGTTTTGATCAGGAGAGCCCCTGGGGAGAGAAGGGGCTTGAAAGCTATCAAGGCATGCTGGACAGCCATCATCTCTTTTTGGCTGATGTGCAGAGGGATTTGCGGTGGGCTGCACTGGCCCTGTATGCACCTGCCGTCCAGGTGTGCACCCCAGGAATAGATTGATGTTTCTGTGGTGAGGGTCTGGGCAGCGGGGTGGTGGTGACAAAGGTAGTCCCTTGTTGTGGGAGCATGATATGGCCCACCAAAGAAAATCTTTTCTGAGGCAAGGAATTATAGGTATAAGAGTCTCCAGGTCTTGACAGCATTGACACTAAAGGCTTTTTAGGAACCACTGAAGTTTCCTCATATGCAGTCTGGCATATGGAATGAGTAGTATGCAAGATGCCATGAACCACAGAGCTTGCAGGATTTTCCTTGCAGATAGCTGGGGTCTGGTGGCTAGTTGAGAGAAGTAGGCTGTCAGGAAAATTTGCTTTTCTGGTGTAAGGAATGTCAGCTGTGATGCTGTGTCCAGGCTTGCTCCCAGGAATATAACCCTTTGGGTGGACCACTTATTTGGATTTCTTTTCGTTGATTGTGTACCCTATGAAGTTAGTAGGGACTTTGCAATGGCCAGGTGCTTGAGCAGCTTTTCCTGGCTGTCTGCTTGAATTAGACAGTCATCTAAGTATGGGTAAATCTGGATAGTCCTTTGTCTGCAAAAGGCAATGGCCAGAGCCAGACATTTTGTGAAAACTCTGGGAGCAGTAGATAAGCCAAAGGGAAGCACAGAGAACTGAAAGTGCTGAGATCCTGCCCTGAAACAGAGATATTTCCTGCATGATTCCCTGATAGGTATGTGGAGGTAGGCCTCTTTTAGATCTAGGGTGGCTAGCCAAGCATCCTTGGAGATCATGGGTAGCAGCTGCTGGACGGTGAGCATTTTGAATTTTGGTATCACCAGGAAGGTATTTAGAATGGATAGATCAAGGACGGGGTGCCAGGTGCCCTCTTTCCTGGGTACCAGAAAAAGTCTGGATTAGAAACCTTGGCCTATCTGTTCTGCAGGAACATGCTCTACTGCCCTCATAGAGAGCAAGGAAAGGATTTGCTTTTGTGCCACTGCCCACTAGTTTGGAGGTAGAGCTAGGAACCCTTTTGGGGTTGGAAGAGTGTGGAAAGAAAATTTGTATCCCTGGGACACTATGCTGAGAACTCCGCGGTCATTGGAAATGGTGGCCCAGGTGCTTGGTGAAAGGAGAGTTTTCCTCCTAGGGGTAAGTGAAAGTGGGCAGAGGGTGGTGGGACAGCTGAGTCATTGTGAGTTCGTACCATACGGAGGTGGCTTAGAACTCCCTGGTTTTGAAGTGGAGGTAGTTCACTGCTTAGAACTCTGCATTCCCTGTGGCTGCTGTCTGGGGGGGTCTGGTTCTCCGGGGTCTGGGCTGAACTGGCTTAGTGGGAGCAGGAAAGGACCAGTGCTTGGTGGAACAATGCCTGCTGAACCTGGGTGGCTAGACCTGTAAGAAAGCCTTAACTGTCTACATAGATTTTGCTTTTTCTTCCATCTTTAAGACCTCTTCTGCCTTAGTGCCAAATAAGTTGTCTTTGTGCAAGGGGGCATCCAATAATTTAGATTTGACATGGTCTGGCAAGGGCTGTTCCTTAAGCCATGCATGCCTTCTAATGACAGATCTGGTGAGTGCTGCCCTGCAAGAATCTTCTAGGGCGTCAAAACCACAGTGCAAAGTGTGTTTAGTTACTTGACTTGCAGAATGCATTAACTCTTGTAACTTTAGATTCTGCACAAGCAGGAAAGGAAGACATTTTTTGTTTGAGGTGTTCCAGGGTACGTTGCTGTAATTTTAGCATATGGAACTGACAATTTAGTGCCCTGATAGCAAGAGTAGCTGAGGTGTATACTTTTTTACCCCATCTGTCTAGCGCTCAGGAATCCCTATCTGAGGGGGTGGGATTCTTAGCAGAGGTTGCTTTAATCCCTTTAGGCCCTTGAGAAATTACCTCAGGTTCAGCAGTAGGATTTTTAAAAAGGAATTTATGTGAGCCAGGATCTCTGTAGTACCTGTCTGGTTTTCTGGGTGCTGGAGGGAGGGTGTCAACAGTCAAGCTGGATTCCAGGAAAACATCTTCTACAACGTCCAAAACTGGGGGGATGGCCAAGTGTCTGTGCTGTGGAAGATCTAAGAATTCCCTTGTGTCTCTTTTCAGACTGAGGGTAGTCCTGACACTCCCGTTGGAAATGCTCCCTTAAGGTATGAAGGGTTTCGCAAAGGAAAAATCCTCTGGGGGAGAGGCTGAAGGGATGAAATTCTCTGCATCAGAATCCTCATAAATAGAGAAGGGTTGCATGTCTTCATATTCAGATGCATCAGAGTCATCTGATTTTTGTTCAGACAAAACTACAGGGGACAGATCTCTTTTCCTTTTGGAGGGGGTAGCTTGGCTTCCCCTGATCAGCATGATAAGGTCTTCTGCCATATTAAGCATTTGAGACTGAGACAAGGAAGCAGGTGCCTGAGATTGGGTCATCAGTTTCTTGGGTGTGGTTCGTACTCTGGGCCTAAGAAACTCGGTCATTTTTGAAAGAATAGTAGTCGCGAAAGAAGACGTTGGTTTGTGTCGAGAATCGGTAGTGCGAAGGACTTCCTCAGAAGCCGGTGCCCGCTCAGCAGCTCTGGACCTATCCAAGGTAGAGACGACCGCAGGATCCTTAGTCTAAGAAGAGTTTAGTGGCATACCAGACTCAGAAAGGGTCTTGGTAGTGGAGTGGGCAAAAGGGGCTGCGAAAGTGCCTCACTGAAGACCCGAGACCTGACGACTAGCTTCACCCCAAGTGTCGTCGGTAGGTTTAGACCTGTGCGGTCTGTCTCTGTCTTTATCTTTACGTTTTTTCAGAAGATCTGCTGTCAGATAGCTTACCAAAGCCATATCACAGTTAGAGGACTGTAAGTGAAAATGTCTAGCTAAAATAAGGGCCCAATGACGGATGGTTCTGGCATTGAACAAAGCACAGAAGTGACAGCGAGGGACATCTTGGTCTGGGCGTAAACAAGTGATGCAGTAAGAATGAATGTCCCAGTGTGGTATTTGCTTTCCACAGGCAAGACAATTGTTAACTTTTCCTGACATCGGTTAGTGCAAGAAAAAAGGATCTCCAACAGGGTACTTAGCTTTAGAAGACTTCAGCTTCAATTTGGTAGACAAAACTCAGGTAGCAGCTAACTGGCACTTGTGTGAACTGCTTCTGCTTCGGGCTCCATGGCAAGAAAGACTGATGTAATGGTGTCAGCTGCCTTACTTTATACTACTGATGACCCAACGTCAGTCCTGAAGCGACAGCAACCGATGCAGAAATACTAAGCCTCTGGTATTCGGGTTGGCCAAAGGCTAACCTGGCAGGAATAACCCAAATGTGATGACTGCAACAGTGAAACACGAAGAACATCAGCCTCCGCTGGAGGAAGATGAGCCTGGAGAATGTAAGAAACATGAAGTCTTAAACTGTGTACCCTTTCCAGAATGAGGTAAACCTCCATTTGTACAGTGTCCAACCGAGCTCCTATGAAGTCTGGGGTCTGGACTGGAGTCAGTGACGAATTGCTGAGGTTTATAGTAATGCCCAGACTGTTCGCTAATACCAGGAAATAATCCCTGGCCTGGCACAGTAGACGCTTGGTGGGGGCAGCAAGGAGCCAATCGTCCAGGTAAAGAAAGACCTGAATTCTCTGGAGTTTCAGGTGAGCCTCTACTACTGCCATCACTTTGGTAAATACCCTGGGGGGTGTGGTGAGACCAAAGGGGAGGGCCCTGAACTGTTAATGATTGGCCCCCAGCCGAAAGCGGAGAAACCTGCGGGAGTGCCTGTTCATTTTGATATGACAGTACACATCCTGGAAGTTGATTGAGCACATCCAATCTTTTTCCTGCAGGTAGGGTAGGATGGACTGAAAGGTGACCATCCGGAACTTTCTTTGGCTACAGATAGGTTCAGGGTGGAAAGATCCAGAATGGGTCTTAGGTTCTCCCGCCTTTTTTGGCAATAAAAAGAACCTGGAATAAATGCCCAATCCGGACTGGTCTGGGAGGACAGTTTGGATGACTCGTTTTCTTAGTGGCTTGTCTATTTCCAGTGCTGCTACCTCCCTTTGCATGGGTGGAACATTTGAGAGGTGTTTTGATGGGAGAGATGGCTCTATGAATGGGATGCAATAACCTCTGGATATAATTTGCAACACCCAATGGTCTGTTGTTACCGACTCCCACTCTGTTGGGTGAAGCAAGAGACGACCCCTGACTGCCTCCAGAGAAGAGCAGTCGAGCAGCCCCTCAGGGCTGCTGCACAAGCTTGTCTGAGAATGGTTCTCGTGACCCGACATTCCTCGGACCCCCTTTGCCTCTGGGCCAGTGTCTATCATAACTCCCTCTGCCTCTGAGGGGCAGATGAGTCCTGAGTGTCCCGGGAGAACTGAGATTTCTGGAACCACATCTTCTTAGCCCCCACTGATTCCTAGAAAAGGATCTTTGAGGAGTGGAAAAGCGGATCCCAATGGCAGACAGTGTCTTCCCATCCTTTTCACTCTGAACCAGTGTGTCCCGCACAGATTTCCCAAACAGGGAAGAACCATCATAGGGGGCATTAGCAAAGGATGCCTTGAAGAGTTCCAAGAATTGACACAGCCGGAGCCAGTCGTGAAGCCTCATGGCAATGCTGGACCTGGCCGTGCATGGACGTGTCAGCTACTACCTTTAGAGTGGCCATTCATGCGGAGAACATCTTCTTGCCCTCCACCGACATGGACTCCAGGAGCAACTCGGCGATTTATTTCACCAGGTCATGCAGCAGTCAGATGACATGTGCCATATAGTTCAGTGCTCTTATGGTAAAGGTTGCTGAAGAATACACCCGTTTCCCCAAACGGTCCATAGTCCTCTACTCCTGGTCAGGAGGATGGACCGCAGAGCTCTCCTGCGTGAGCTCCTTCTTTTTGGCAGCTGCCACCACCACAGTATCTACTGGGGATTCCTTACTCCAGCTAGCCCTGTCTGGTGGAGGACTGAGAATTTTATTTGGATGCTTGGGAATAGCCTCCTTGGTGTCCAGTTCCCGAGATGTTATCAGGTCCACAGGAGGGGACACCCAGGAGGTAGATGGGCCCATGCCAAATGCCTCTAGGGACACAGACTCATCCAGGGCTGTTTTTTGGGCAGACCACCCCCCCCTTTGGTGAAGGAGTTCCATGATGTCTACAAAGGAGATAAATGCCTTCGGGGGGTGACCTGAGGGAACCTTCCCCTTCCTCCAAGTTGGTGTCATCAGTGAGGGACTCTAGAGAGGAGTCCAGGTGCCTCCTTTTGCACGTCCATTTGTGAGGAGCCTCCTCAGTGGGACTCACAAACAAGTTGCTCTCAAGTGTGAGCTTCCTGAGGAAAATCAAGCATGGGCTGTCCCTGAGAGAACAGGAGAGTCAGGGCCATACCCAGAGCCAAGGGAGTCAGGAAGGAGTCCAAGAAGGAGATGATCAGAGGTCTCGACGTACTCGAGAAGACAGGAGTAGTTACTCATACTTTCCTTTCTGTCAGAAAACAATAAGAAAAGGCAGTAGGTACTCTGACTTGCTTATATTGTATACCTTTCTTACTGAAATAAAATAAACCAATTTTCCTAAGGAGTTCTGTGGGAATTAGGAAGAAAAGAATTTATAAGAGAAAAGGTTTAGTAGAAGTAGGAAAACAGCAGAGCATACAAATAGTTCTAACTGTAGGCTGTCTTTATATGCTGCGTTATGTACAGAATGGGGGGGGGGGGCAGCTAAAGTCCTGAAACAATCAGGAAAAACAGTTAAGTACTTCGGACTTACTTGATTTGCATACCTTTCTTTTGAAATAAAACACATTTGTAACTTGTATGTGGGATTTAGAAAGACCACAATTTGTAGGAGAAAGGGTTTAGTAATACTAGAAAAACAGCAGGGCTTTCAAATAGTTGAAACAGCTTGCAAAGGGAGACTGCTGTTAGGAAGTACAGAATGGGGATAGGGGCAAGCTAACGTCCGTGATGGAGTGCTTTACTTAAAAATAGAAATTAAACAAGGGCTGGCAATTAATTTTGTCTATAGGATAAAACATACTTTCTGTATATTTTGAAAACAACACTCATCCTGGTTGCCCGGTTTTGTTAAAGAGCACTGCAGGCCAATAGATCGAACTTGGCTTAGCGGGGATCCAGGGAAAGTAGATTAAAAGGAGAAACTGGGAAGAAAAATAATCAATATTAACACAAAATACTGCAATTCCTGATAAGAAAAAATGCAAAAGATACAAAGCTACTAACGGATGTGGAAAAAAAAATGAAAAAAAAAAAACTAGGTAATCTATACACAGATAAATGCCTCGGCTTGTGATAATGTGAAAATTACGACAATTGTTGTCAGTTATCACATTCAACAGATTAATGCAGTTGCAAATATATATCAGAAAGTGAAAATAGAAAATAACCTTTACAGAACTAACACATATTAGTCAGTGCAATGCTGTACATATTACAAGCAGAGAAGTGCAACATGGACTGTTAAGATTTTAAGAACAGATGTAGGAATACTGATACAAATTAAGAGGTATAACACATTCTAAACCAATAGGTGAGAAAATGTACACACTAATAACTAGGCATTTTCTTTAAAAAAATGCAATAATAAAGTGGGCAGCAAAGAAATATTCTAACAATAAATGCTCTACACAAGTAACACAGTTCTAAAAAGTCTATACTCTAGTAAGTACAGTATCTGAGGCATACTATCACAATGGCTAGGTAAACAGTTTCAAGCACACAGAGTTACTGAAAATAATGTCTCCCATAAAAATACATGTCTAACTGCATTACACTTTACAGTGGTGTAAATCAACATCAATACATTTTTCAAATGGAGAAACAAACATGAAAAATAACTTTAGGTATGAGCACTCTGCGGTGGTGGTGCTGCGGTAGCGTTGTCACCTCACAGTAAGACGCTGTCCGGTTCGATTCTCAGCTAGAGCGTCTTCTGCGTGGAGATATGGGTGAATGGGCGTACCTTCGTTGAAGGTTGTGCGTCAGGGCTGGTAACTCGACACGTAAAAATCAACTACCAATCATTAGCGGACCGGAGTTCTGCTGTGGCGACCCCTAACCAGGAAAAGCCAAAAGAAGACTACAACCTTAGGTATGAGCACTCCATTCAAAGAGACAAGCAGCTACACCAAGGAGATTTTAAAAATGGCTTCTGTAGCTTAAGAAAGCTAGGTTAGGCTGTAATAGGTCTCCTGGGGGAGGGGGGAAGACAGAAAAGTGATGGATAGCCAATAGTATATTGAAAAGGACTGGCCCTGATTTCACAGATATGCAAGTATACAGAAACAATAAGAAAAGGCAGTAGGTACTCTGACTTGCTTGTACTGTATACCTTTCTTACTGAAATAAACGAATTTTACCAAGGAGTTCTGTGGAAATTAGGAAGACAAGAATTTATAAGAGAAAAGGTTTAGTAGAAGTAGGAAAACAGCAGAGCATACAAATAGTTCTAACTGTAGTCTGTCTTTATATGCTGTGTTAAGCACAGAATGGGGGGGGGGGGGCAGCTAATGTCCTGAAACAATCAGGAAAAACAGTTAAGTACTTCGGGCTTACTTGATTTGCATACCTTTCTTTTGAAATAAAACACTCTTGTAACCAGGAGTATGTGGGATTTAGAAAGACCACAATTTGTAGGAGAATGGGCTTAGTAATACTAGAAAAACAGCAGGGCTTTCAAATAGTTGAAACATCTTGCAAAGGGAGACTGCTGTTAGGAAGTACAGTATGGGGAGGGGGCAAGCTAACGTCCGTGATGGAGTGCTTTACTTAAAAATTTCATATTTTGAGTGAAACACTGCTGCTTATATTTTGTGAGTCCTAGTTGCACCACAAACAGGTCACATTTAACACTTCACATACATTATGTGCCTTCAGCCTTTTCAATAGGGTTGTACCAGCATATCTGACATTTTGCACTACCTGTGTATGCCTGTTTTCATTTTAAGTATATTAAGTGGTGATTAAATGCATTTCACCATATGCTATAGTACTTATTGTTGCCTTTTTATAGCATGTACATTTGTCAATAGTCCTGAGTCGGACAGCAGTGCTTTTTTCAGTGTTCTTTATGGCTGTCTGTTCACTACAAAATGTGAAGGAAATGGTGTTGGCTGGAAAACTTATTTGATGAATTGCAGTAGTGTAGCTTTATATGTTTTTTAAATGGAACACAGGTATAGAGATTCATCAGTAAGTGAGGAGAAAAACACTGTCAGGTGAAGTTATCACCTCACACTGAATATTGGCAGCCACTTTCACTACTGCACCAATGTCTTACTAACTGTTGGTGATACATGGCTGTCAGCACAGTGTGGTGTCCATGGTTGTAATAATGGGGTGTGAAAAAGCACCTGTAAAATACATATACAACCAGACAACCCTCTCCTTCTACTACCCAACACTACAACCTGTGAGAGATGCACTTATCTAGCCAAACTGGAAATAAAGCTCCCTCCAATCAAGACTGAACTTGACAGTCAAGAGGAGAAGGTAAACACTTGCACCACACCACATTCATCACATAGTCTCACTAAATCTACACCACCAAAATCCACACATAGTAACACAAAAACATTCGCGGAGGCTCTCAATAATAATCTGTCTAAGCAACAGAGACCTCCAAAGCAGAAACACAAGCAAACTCCATCCTCCAACACAACCCAAATGACACATAGCCCGCAGACTCAGTGTGCCACTCAACCACAGCCAATAAGGCAAAACAACGTACCCAACACACTAGTCATAGGTGACACTATAGTCAGGCACACTGATGTCCCACTCACCAGGCTAAACAAGGAGAAAGTTACTGTCAGCTGCCTGTCGGGTGCCAGGATTCGCCACATAACCCACGCACTCAGGTCACTCCACAACAAGTACAAATATGACTATGTCATTGTCCATGTTGGTGTGAGCGACCTGAGATGTACCTCTCTCCAATCTTGTAGCCTAGGCAGGTATGACCTTAGCCCTGAGCAGCATTCTGCCATCAACCAGAATGATGCCACAGTACAAGGACAAAATGATTGACTTCAACAATTGGCTAAGCTTCTGGTGCCATTCTAAAGGGATCCAGTATCTGTCTGCCTGGGATGACATAGTCGACAGACCACAATGCTTTGCCAGAGATGGCCTGCACCTGTCATCCCTGGGATTCCAGATACTGGCTAAGGTTCTTACCGCCCCTATAGTGCCTTTTTAGGCAAGGTTCAAATGACAAATTCACTACCGTAACAGGAACAGGCAAGCAAAAACTGAGGGTAATGCTACTCAATGCTAGAAGTCTAAATCTCAAAATGCACTCACTCGAGGCACTCCTTAAAATGGAGAACATCGATATCTATGCAGTGACTGAGACCTGGTTCAAGGCTCGAGAGAGCACCCCTGCACTACCAGGCTATAACTCATACCACACTGTTCAGCCATGTAACCTGGACCGGAACACCAAAGGCAGATGTGTGTCCATATTCATTAAGGATATCCACAACTCCAGGCTAGTTGCTCGGCATAATCCAGCTGAGGTTATCCAAGTGCAACTAACTCTGGGCAAAACTGCAATCCAAATTGCTACAGATCACCCACCATGCCCCAGGATTCCCACTCCTCTTTTCTTGATGTACTGGAAAATATTAGGGTTCAACCAAACACCCTAATAATGGACGATTTCAACTACCCCACTATTAACTGGGAAAACTACTGATGTACCAACTCCTTCACTCAACACTTTCTGGAATTCATAAATTCCAATGCCCTGGATAAACTTATCCACACCCCCACCAGGGGCAACAATATCCTAGATCTAGTCATTACTAACATGAGTGACCGGTGTTCCACACCTGAAGTCAAAGCCTCATTGGCCCAATCTGACCATAAGCTAATTACCCCAGATATCCACATCCTGCCCCCACCCCCATTAAGGAAACCATTGTAAAACATATCTCCAAAGCCAACTTCATGCTTCTTAAGACAGAAGTGGCGAACTTCATGACACCCATGCAGATGGACAATACAGTTACGACTACTGAATCTTACACAAATGCACTTTATAAGCACTTACATGAGTGCATGGATCGTGCTATCCCAAACAGAACCAGATGCTATAATCCAAAAAAGGAAGCCAATCTGGTGGTCCCCTGCCATAAACAAACTGTACAACAGAAGGAAGAAACTGTTGCAAAAGAGAGTAAAATCCCATGAGTGGAGGAGCTCCCTGGTCAGCCTCAGTAAGAAGCTGCAATCCCTGATAAAATCCTCCAAAGCTAGTTACGAAAAGAAAATCGCCACTGATTCTAAAGACAACCACAAAGCATTCTATAGCTATGTCAAGAATCTCAATGGCAACACTCAGATCTTCTCTGCATTACAGCACAATGGCACTAAATATACAGACCCAACTGATATTGCCAACATCCCGGCAGAAAGGTACAGTGCTAAATTTACCCCCCTCTTACCCCCTAAAGAGCCCATCTCTATACTGGAAGAATGCAAAGTTCCTGTACTTACGGCTGCACAGGTAAAAACCACACTCTCCAAAGTCAAGAACACAGCATCCATGGGACCAGACAACATTCCAGGCTGCGTTCTACATGAACTACAGAACGAACTGGCACCCCACCTAAGTACCAATCATAGCCTCACCTCAGGTTTTGTGTCTGCTGCATGGTGCACAGCGACGGTTATCCCACTCCACAAGGGGGGAGCCACCACGGACCCCGGGAACTACCGCCCCATTAGCCTGACGAGCCTGGTCTGCAAGGCCATGAAACGTATCATCACGGAACTTATAAACAAAGACATTGGTAATCTCCAAACTCTGGACCTCACCCAGTTCGGGTTTGTAAAAGGCAGATCATGTCTCCTAAACCTGACAGACTTTTTTGAAGCAGTCACCAAAGCCGTAGACAAGGGTAAGGTGGTTCACACAGCCTATTTAGATCTTGCCAAGGCTTTCAACACCATCCCCCACTCTGGAATTATACATAATCTCACTAAACTAGGTATAAATCCCTATGTCACAAGATGGGTTGCCAACTGGCTCACTGACAGAACCCACACTGTAAAAGTAGCAGACTCCAAATCCGACTTCAGACCAGTGACAAGTTGAGTACCACAGGGTTCAGTCCTGGGTCCTCTCCTGTTTGGTATCTACTTCTCTGAAGTACAGGCCAACACAGAAGGTCTTTGGCTAATGAAGTTTGCAGATGACTGCAAACTAGGAGCCATAATCGAAACTCCTAACGATGTGAACATCCTGCAAAAGGGCCTCACTGAGACAGACGCCTGGTGTCAAAGCCATGGTCTCAAGCTCAATGCCAAAAAGTGCATTGTCATCCCCTTCGTTAAAAACTCTGTACCCATAAACTACAACATAGGCGGTAGTATACTTAACACTGAAAGTGTGATAAGAGACTTTGGGACACAGGTGGACAGTAGTCTCTCCTTTGATAATCACATCGCCACAGTAGTCAGAAAATCCTTGTACGTGGCACACCTCATCACAAAAGGTTTCTCATCCAGAAAAAAAGAGGTCATTGTTCCCCTCTACTCATCACTCATTAGACCCATTATAGAGTATAACGCCCCTTTTGGTATGTACCTCACAAGACATCTACAACAACTGGAAAGGCTGCAGAAATACCTCACAAAGAGGATTACCGGCCTCAAACAGATGCCCTACGCAGACCATCTCAAAAAACTCCAGCTTTACTCTGTCTCATATCGACTACTCAGAGGTGATCTCTGCCTAACATACAAAGCTATGTCAAACCCAGAGCTATTGGACATGCTCCACTTAAAGAAATCCCAATCCCTCCAAGCTACATGCTCTAGGGACCTAAACCTTATCACCACAACAAACAGAACATGCCGGAGGGATAGATTCCTGTCCCAGAGACTTCCCATACTCTGGAATAAACTACCTATCTATATCAAACAAAGCTCCTCATTAGCACTCTTCAAGAAAAATCTTGATGATTGGATGGGAAATAGGAAATTCACCCCAGGGATCACCTCTGTGGCTCTGCTCGACAGTGGCACAGGAAAATAATTTTCTTGGGTGGCAAAAGCCAGGGTACCTTTTTGGCTGGACTTGTATAGGCCCCAGGGCCAATAGCCTAGTACCTACCTATGAACATATAATATGTGTGTGCGTGTCTATATGTAGTGTGTTTAGCCAATGTTACAGGATGGAAGGCTGCATATAAAAGTATGCTTAGATATCTCACAGCACAAACGTTATGTAGTTTATGCAAGTTTCATCTCTTAGGGGTCATTTCATTTTCAAATATCTGTACTGTGTATTGTAAGAAAACTTGCAGTTTTTATCTAAGCCAAAATAAGTAACCAGTTGCACTTGTTTTAACACACTTCAGCAGCTTATCAGGATGACACAGCTGAATCTAACTTTGAGGAGAAATTATGATATTTCCATAGAGCAACTTTATCTAACAGAGTAAACTGTGTGTTTTTGCTTGGGATATCTGACTGAACAGATTCAAGATGGCAGTTGCAAGCATCTTATAAAGTCAACAGAAAGTTCTAGTTTTGTCAGTTGTGTTACATCAGTTACCAAAAGCTGAAAAACATTCACATCCAGCCTTGCACTTGAACTGGAAAATCGTACCTTTTTATAGTTTAAAAAATGCAAACATTAAAAATACATTTAGCAGTTGCAAACGTTTCTGCAGTTTTAAATTTTCATCTCTATATTTACTGTGCATTTGAACTCAACAGCATACGTTGTTACACACAACCACAGCCAAAACAGGATGCAAAGAAAGGCATAAGTTATAAAGTAGAATAGAAACAGCACAACTACAAGTAATTTACAGCACTGATGCATAGAAATTTAGTGAATTAGATACTACTTGATTAAGCAGACAGTGGTTACTCATATTTAAAATATGAGTAAGGGCACACAATTAGAGGAATGGAAGAGGTCATATAAAGACATGGGGTGACAGACACTAATGAACAGTGAGATTGATTAACAAGACCTTTCCAATTGCTAAGAGTAAAGAGAGTAACAGAAGAAAACAAGCAAATTAAGTAAAACATAAGAACAGAAAGCAATTAGTTTTCAGTTAATAGAAAAGAGAGGAAAAACTGTCCATTAAAGGTAGGAGAAACCAGTGTCAGTTTTGAAAAAGAGAATAAAGTTACAGTAGCTGCATGAGCTTGCAATTTATTCAACCACCATGTTGCATATAAAAGGTAGATAAATAATCCAGGATTGGAGGCCAGTCCATTGCAGGGCTAACACGTATACACACACGCACACAAACACACATGCACACAACACATAGTTTCACAGTCACATGCACTTTGCACATGCACTACAGAAAATATGAATGAAAGCCAGTTAATCTACAGCATATTTGTAAGCTATAGGAGGAAACTGGAATACCCTGGAAAACCCTACAAGGACAAAGTATAGGACATGCAGATTCATATATACAGACCTTACTGGTTCATACACTGGTACTTACAAGGCTGCTAATCTGTGAGGATCTTAAGAAGCTAAGCCTTATATACTCATTTTTTCTAGCCCTTAAATTTTATATATGATTAAATCAATGGGTTTGGACATTTACTTATTTCCACTAGCCTTACGTGCATATGTTCATAGGTAAGTACTAGGCAAATTAGTCTAAAGACCATTACAAACCTAGCCATAAGAAAAATTATTCGAAAGTTCCCTCTAGCCTAAAGGAAGGCAAGACAAGACAGACCAGTGGAGAATTTTAGGTTGCCCATCCAATTATCTAGGTTTACCTTGAAGCTGACAATGGTGCTACTGAGCTTGGCATACAGTGGAAGTTTGTTCCTGAGTGAGTGTGAATGTGAAACTTGTTCTGGGATAAGAATCTATCATGCCATTGTGTCTTACCTTGTGATGCAGATTTAGTTCCTTGAACTGCGTATTTGGGGTAGCATTAGTTCTGTGAACAAAGAGGAGGTCAGATAGGGAGAAGTGATAAATTGGGGGTGAATTTACAGTTTTCCATCTAGTCATCCAAATTCCTTTTGAATAGAGAAAGAGAAGTACTTTGCTTTGTGTGACGTGGAAAATGGTTTCATAGAAGTGGTAGTCTCTGTGATACATACTTATCTTCCCAGCATGTCCTATTGGTGTTGCAGAAGAGACTGAACTACCACAACTGAGTGTTCACATTACTACTGGACTTTAGAATATGTAAAAGATTGGACAGGATAGGGTCAGATGAGGCTCTGTATGTGAGGCAGAGGTTGCCTCCTGGTGGTCTGTATGATACTGAGAACAGGAATGATGAATTGAGGTAGTCATCATAGTGTTTATCATTTTAGTGAGAAAGTGTTGTGGTCATTCCAGTTGTGACAAGTGTTTGGATAGGTACATATCGAAAGGGGCATTATATTCAATGGTTGGCTTAATCAAAGTTTAGTACAGTGGAATGATTCAGCTCTGAATGTGGGCGCTATACTTTTAGATATAAGCTGTGCTAAGAAGAAAGACTTCTTTACTTTACAATACTGGAGATGCGGTGATCAAAGGGCAGTTCATTGTCAGTACTGGTTCCCAGATCCCTGACTACATGATCAGTTTTCAGGGGGGGTGTTGTAATTGGGATAGTTACAATGCAGGTCATGCTTGCTGGAGGATACTATTATACATTTCTTGGCATTTAGTTTCAGCCCATGGACTTGACACCTGACATTTATTTTTAAAAGGGCCTTTTGGAGGATCTTGGATTCTTGGTGTCCATTGGGGAATTAATGATGGCATGAAGTTTACAGTCATCTGCAAACTTGACCTACCATAAACTTTTACAGTTCTATGTGACCTCCAAGAAATAAATGTCAAAGAGTAGTGGAACAAGAATGGAAATCCAGGGACTGCTAGTGTCAGGTCTTTTGGAGGAGGTAGAGCTCCCCACCATAATTTCCTGGGTCTGTTTATGAACCACTTTGCCTTGCATGACTTACACAGAGATTTATATTTAACTGGAATGGTTTATCGTGTGGGATGATGTTGAACGCCTTGGCTAGGTGTAGATATACAGTGTGCACTTTTGGCCTCATCCATTGCCTCCATAACCTTATTGAAGAAATTAACCAAGTTAAGTATGAAGGTTCTGCCTGGAGTCCGAACTGGGTCGAGAGTTTGCAGGTTGCATATATCATTATTTTTTAGTTCTATAATGATTCTTTCCATACCTTTACTGATACAGCTGATCAGCCACATGGATCTATAATTCCCCCAGTCCATTGATGTCCCACGTTTGTACAAGGGGATGACAGTTGCAGTTCTCTACTTGATGGGAGCAAAACCTGTTTGAAGGCAGACTGGGGTAATTATAGACCCATAAGCCTGTTCAGCCTTATCAGTTTGATTTGTACAGGATCAAGAGTTCTCTGCTTAGTTTAGTAAAAGCATTTTTAGCATTTTGAAAATTAAATTGTTTGCAGTATTTTTTTTTGTTTATTACAGAGATTGTTTATATTTGGGTTTTACCATAGGGGTTTATTTTTAAGTTTTATGTTGTGTTTACTTTGGAGGAGGACTGCTGCATCTGTGCAGCAAAAGTTTCTGCATACACAGTAGGGTTATCAGGTCAGTGGAGATTTTGATCGAAAAACAGCAAGGTGTAGTCGATGCCAATAAGGAGATGAAAGCAGACCCAAAATTGTGAAAAATATATACTTATAGTATCCAAACAACTCAACGAAAGGCCACCACACGAACTCTGCAGCAAACACTTCTTTATTGAATTTGGTGAGGTCATCATTCAGTTTTAGTAGATTAACTTTAGCAGAATCTTGGAATACTAATTGTTATCCCACAATTCCATCAGAGTGGGTGAGGTTACATAATTATGTATGTCAATTTTATGTTGATCAGCAAACAGATATTTGACAAGTTGTACCTATTTTTCATGGGCCTCTGTCCAGATTTTTTAAGATTCCAGGTTAAGATGTATGTTTGAGGGGGCCACAATAGGCACTCCCTCTATCTGAGGCATCAGTAAAGAGCTCCTGAGTTGGAATCTGAGATTGAAAAGGAAGTCCCAGGTTCAATGAAAGTTGATGAATTCACTACTGAAGCTTGAACTTGAGACAGGGAAGGAAAGGTACTAGGAAGCCCAAGGGGTGGCAATGGCACAGTGACTTGAGGTAGCACTGAAGTTTTTTCATACAGAACCTGGCAAGAGGGAGCATGGGAATGATGGAAGCTTGAACCTGCGATCCCTGCAAAATTCCCTGGCAGACACAAACACCAAAGAAAGAAGAGAGTGGAAAATGCAATTAGAGAGACAGCCTTGGGAGCAGGTAGAGATGCAAGCATGGGAAGTGTCTGAAGCCTACAGCTAAGGAAAAAATGATTCTGGGGAAGGAGTCAGAAAAGATTTCTGGAAGTTTATGGTGAACCCCAGACTCTGTAACAGGACAGCAGTAAAACTGAAATCCACAGCAGTGTGCTGGGGGAAGGAGGTTGAATAATCAGTCTAGATAAGGAAAGATCTGAATTCCTCCAACCTTGCAAAAAGCAATGACAGGAGCGAGGCATTTGGTGAATATTCTTGAGGCAGTAGAGATGCCAAGGGGTAAAGCTGAGAACTGAAAATGCAAGGAAGATACAGAGAAGAGTAAACATTTCCTGAATAGAGGTTGGAGGGGAATATGAAGATATGCATCCTTCAGATCCAGAGAGGCCAGAAAAGAATGGGGTACAAGAAGAGGAAATAATATTTACAGAGAGAACATCTGGAAGGAAGGAATCTTGAGAAAGGTGTTCAGCTGGGAAAGATCCAGAATTGATCTCCAAGTGCTCTCCTTTTTTTGGGACTAGAAACATCCTGGAGTAAAATCGCTCCCCTACCTGGGCAGAAGGCATTGCTTGTATGGTGTCCTGAGTCAAAACAGAGTGAAGAACCTCTGGGAAATGGGAAAACTGTTCCCGCGGAGACTGAGGAATGCCTGAAAAAGGAGAAAGAGACTTCCAAACCATGAAACATCGTTGATGGATAATGGACAAAACCCAAGTGTCTGGAGTGATCTGAAGCCAATTTGGAAGACTGAGGGAGAGATGGGGGGAAAGGGAGGAAGCAAACTGTCAAATAGAACCTGCGTTATCCTGGAAAGGAGGCTTCTGGGAGGCAAAAGTCTGAGTAAACTTAGCAGGAGGCACACGCCTAGAACCCTTCTTGCTCTTAGAAGGAAGGCAAGATTGCCTATTAACAAAAGCAGACTGAGAGGGATAATTTTTCTGAGACTTTACTCTTTTACTGACTTGAAAGGTTCAGCTGCTGCAGATCCAAAAAGATTTTTATTATCCAAAGGATTGTCCAAACATGTGGCCTTAATATCAACAGGCAAAGCCTGAAGATGAAGTCAAGAATAAAAAGCCTGAAGATGAAGTCAAGAATAACTTCTCATAACTGACCCAAAGACAGCAGTCTTGGAAGAGAGATCAGCTGCATAATAGCTACATTTGATTGAGTGGTAAGCAATTTGCGAATTAAAGCCTATGGGCAATTTGAGAAGTACAGCGCAAAATAGAAAGGGCTAAAGCCTTTCCCTCAGAGTCAGGAAGGTTAGAAACCACCTTAGAAACCTGAGAAAGGAGGACCAAAACATATCCGGTCATATGAGTCTGGTAGTTGATGGCCCTAGAGGATAAAGTGGTAGTACTGTAAACTTTTTTGCCCAGCCTTTCCATAGCCCTACTATCCTTATCAGAAGGCAACAGCTTGGTACAGCAATAACTTGGACAGCTTATGACAGGAGACTGACACTACAGAACAGTCAGCAGAAGGGGATTTATAAAGAATTTGCACTCCTCAGGCACTTTATAGAATCTATGTGGCTACTTAGGTGCAGGAGCTCAGAGTCAGGGGCAACAGACGCTGCAGGAAAAGTATCCTGAAGGACAGCCAGAACTGAAGGAATGGCAGTTGGCTTAGGAAACTCCATCTTTATCAGCTTTTCTGAATCTCAGAGACTTGAGAACAATCCCACTCAAAATAATCCATCATACGAGCAATGGTATCCTCAAGGGAGAGTTCCTCTAGGAGTGCGTCTGGACTTATGGAATCCTCCTCCTCTGAACCTTAGTCCAAAGGGGAAAGGATTTGGGAAAAGAGTTGACCACAAATTATTCCACTGAGTCTGCAAAGGAATCCAATTCCCTTGTCCTCTTGAATGGAATGGAAGACCAGGGAGGAGCAGGCAGAGAGACCTCTTGAGGATGCTTTAAGGCCATCAAAGCATTAAATAAGCTGTGAGCAAGATCCTGCCATTCATGTTTGGAATCCTTAACAACAGGGGAAATTATGCATTTTCTGCTTCTTTTTCTGTGGGGCTTCTGCACATAACACCCTCAGACGAACAGAACCCTGTCAAGATTCAATAATGGTTGTAGGAATCTCTTCCCTAAGATCTGAGGAATCCCCCTTGGTCCTTCAGATATAATCAGTCAAGGTTCCCCCTCAGCATCAGGTACAGATGTTTGAAAAGCCTCCAAGAACAAGCAAGAAGCTGGATCTATGCCAATCTCTCACAGGGTCAAGTCACAGGAATCCAAATCAACCACAGAAAGGTCCTCCATGCTTTCACCAGCCTCATGAGAGATATACGGAGGAGGAGTGGGCAGCAGCTGGATCAGATCAAACTTTTTTGGCCTTTTTCTTGACAGATTGCTGGCCCTCAAAACAGGAGAATTCTTTCACTGCACTCTGAGCCAATAACTTCAGACACTGGTTCTCCAGGTATATGGACAAAGAGGAGACACAACTACATAGTGTCTTAGACACAAACGTCTGGTAGACAGAGCAGTGCATATGATCGTGGGAAGCACCTAAACAGAAGGGACACTAGTCATGATGGCCTTCATGGGGAATCTGCCTCCCACACTTTTTCTCTTTTTGGATGACAGGAGCCCAATAATAACAACAAAAAAGAAAAAGAGAAGAAACCCCAATGGGGCACTTACCTGACAACACTGCTTGGTAACCAGCGCAACAAAAGGGTGTTCAGACTTACATTCAACAATGGCATTCAGACTGGCACCAAAGTAGGTATGTGTATGTGCATCCATATGTCACCTTTATGCCTTATGCAGGGGGTGTATGTGTGATGTATGATACCTATACGTACTAAAGTCTTTGGTATACTGGCTGGACATTGGGCTATCCTTGGCAGGAAATCCCTTAGTTAAAGAATACTGCAACAGTGATATGGAAGGACATCAGATTTTCCAAGTGAGAAATTTTAGCTGTGTTGAAGATGCTGGCTCCAAAGGAGTTTTGTTAATATTTTTCAGACAAAATTCAGGTCCCATTGTGGAAATGGGTCCTTTACTGGGGAAGTAAGAGAAAAGTTTCTTTCAAAAAGGACTTGCATAACTTGTGAGAGGCAACAGAATGATATTCAATGCCATTATGGAAGTTGGAAACCAATGCTGGGTGTTCCTTGATTGTGGGGTAACTTGAACAAGTATCAAATAAACTAGAAAGCTAGACACGTTCAAAGATGGCAGTAACAGATAATGATGAAAAGTAATCAATACCTTGATTCACTGCTCATATACACAATTCTTCCCATCTGCTTTTTTACACTTTGTGAATGAACTGGATTATTTTTGAGATGCAGAGAGAATACAGACTACACTATCAAGCACCAAAGAGCCCTTGGCCATTAGGGAAATTGGAGAATCCATGCAGTTAAATTTCAGGTTTAGCCAATCCGGGTGAGGCTACCTGGAGAGGTGCAAGAGTAGATGCTAATGAGAATCTAGGAACCATGGATGCTTCACTATGTGAGGAATGAGTAAGGGGAATCAAATTTGCTGTGGCTGACATGGAGCAATGAGGATCACAGCAGCTTTGCATGCTGCTGCTTTCTATAAGAATCTTGACATTAGAGAAAGAAGAGGGAAACCACAGAGTTCACTGGACCACTGTCTAACTCAAATGTCTCTCAGGGACAGCCCCTCCAGAGGGATCAGACAGAAGTAGCTGTTGTACTTGGTCCTGGCTGGGGACACAAAGACATCACAAGAATGACCCCAGTAGGTGAAGACCTGTTGGGTTACTTTTGGGTAGAAAGACCCCTATTTAACCATCAGGATGAATCTGCTAAGCCTGTCCTGTCCGCTAGGCAGATGGCTCTTCTCAGATTGTGTACTGCAATCAGAAAGTGATGCAAAGTGATTGCCCATTGTTAAACCTGGCACTTGTAATGCTGAGTGCCAACACTCAAAAAAAAGAACAAAAAATAAGGGAGAAGAGCAAATATTGTTCTTCTCCTTTAAACTTGTTTGGGGGGGCACCCGAACCTATATATACCAACTCTGATATTGCCATACCTCATATTCCAGGAAATGGCCATCTCAGGCTTGGTATGTGCAAATCCATTTTCTGTCCACTCAGTCTTCATATTTTGGAACTTACTGAAGTGGATCCCAGCAGTTCAAATGGTCACTGTCAAACCCTTGTGGCCTCCCAGCAAAGGGATAGGATTTGGTTCCTCCTTGCTTGTTCAAATAACACACTACAGACACACTGTATGTTTAAATGGAAATCATACCCGAAGGAAGAAGGTTCTGCAATATGAATTAGTTCTGTTTTATGATTTGTGAATTAACTTGAACTTTGCCTGCAACTGTTCTGTCATGATCAGTTTACTACCCCGATAAACAAACAAAACAAAATAAACACACAACATTTTCAGAATTCCAGATGGACTGTCATCTCCAGAATACTGATCTGAAGATTGGGCTTCATTTGATTACAAGTTCCTTGATCCACTCTCCTATCAAAATGCAACTCCACCCCAGAGAAGAGGCATGAGTGGTTTCTGTCCCCAGAGGCAGAGGAAGAACAAATGGTCTCTCTGTAGAAAGTGAGGGAGATATTAGACACTATTTCAAACAGTGCTGCAGGGTGGTCTGAAATCTGGGACCAGCGGATTATGACACACCAAAAACCAGGAACCAAAAAGCAACCAGTTTGAGCAAACTTCCACCAATTACCAATCCTGGGAAGCAGCCACAGACAAAGAAGCTCCGCACTGTAAATACTTTAATGCACTAAAAAAAAAAAAACAGATGCAAATATGAAGGATTAAGCGTCATCTGTCAGGCCAGACTTCTTCAGAATCATTAATTAATCTTGCTTGTACGTTTAAATATCCCACCCTGTATACCACATGACCATACACAGCCAATCCAAAAACAATCTCATGTTTAAAGGGATCAAAACATCTCATACTATATATGATTTTAACTTCAATAAACATACTAGCAAAATGTGATCATTCAAACCGGGAGGGGGGGACAGCAGCATTCCACTGCAACTCACTAGCTTCGATCAAGTCTTCCCATGGTCCCTGCCCTAGGATTACTCAAGATATGATCTAGACCAAAAAACAAAAAAATGTGATCAGGATGACTAACAATATGTTTGGACAAAGCATTTTTCAAATTCTTCTTCCTAATATCCAAAAGATGTTCATATATTCTCTCTCTCAACCTTCTTTGTATTTTACCCACGTAAAACCCATTACATTTCTGATAAATCACCAGGTACACCACCCCGGTGGATTATGGTTACCCACTGCAGGAAACACATAAAAAAGGGGCATGGGTTATCATAACTATTGTCAAGGCCATTAATCTGAGGACTGAATACCAAAGAAGCTGAGAGAGAGGAATTGTTTAGAATATGCTGGATTGACATACTGAGCATAAGAATTCCATCGCCAGGAATAATGACCATGCAGTTAAATGCTTCTAGATGGCATCTGATGAGCAGCACTGGCTGCATTGGTTAAGGGTCTGACTTTTCATAATTCATGGAGGTAGCCAAGGATAGGTAGAGCTGTAACAAGTAGTCGTTGCCTTTGACGAGTGACTCCTTGGTCACAGCAGCAAGAAGCCAATCGTCACAATATGGGAACATATGGCTCTTAATGAGTATTGGGTGGGCTGTGACTACTGAAATATACTTGTTGAACGAATACCAGGGCTATGATAAAGCTGAAAGACATGGCTCTAAATTTAAAATTATTGGTTCTTAACTTGTGCCTGCTGCTCTTGCTGCTCCATTGATTGCATTATGGAAGAGATGTATGAAGAAGTTGGTAATGTTGACCATAGTTCCTAACATAGTCTACAGCAGTTTCATTGACTCTGGTGTTGGTGGCTTTCATAAACAGTCTAAAGCCTGTTCCTTTAAATCTCTTTTGAAGAAATGTGTATGAGATGCATAATTAATGTGCTCAAGCCAAATGCACCTGAAGTGTACTCATTTTTCCCCATTCTGTCTATACTCTTTCCTGAGCAGATGGACAGCAGCTCCCTCTTGATGGCTACTATTATGATCACAGAATCTGCTGGTGATCCCTTGTACCACTATTCTCTATCCTCAAAGGATGAAAAATCTTGTCTGGCTTTCATGGAATGGCTTCTGGGGAACAGGGCTCCTGCCAAGACCTACTGGCAGCCAGGGGCCACTTAGGAGGTAGAGGGTGGAGAACAACAAGACTTAAATAACACGTCCATGTCACACCTCTCAACCGTACTGAAATCCTCGGTAAATACTGGTTTTGAGGGCAAAATATTGGGGAGCCATGAATTCCGAAATTTTAATTTATTTTTTGGATGAATTTGTTCCCGACGTCAACATGTGTAGGGTGTATGCAAGGACGTCAGCTTCACGTGGGCTTGAGGGGGTGTGTATTTTCTGTTTACCTTTTTCCATAAGGTAATGTGGTTGCAGCAGTCAGCAGAACAGGGTCAATGAAAGGAGTGGTGTAGAGGATGACTCTCTCATCTCGAGTAGGCACTAGGCAGCTGTTTTTTGTTTTAAATTGATTACAGGAACTGTCAAGCCATTTGTTACAACTTATTTAATTGCAGCAGTCCAGAGCTACAGAGTCAGACTTGTCCATGGGTTAAGTCATTTATCTTGACTACTTTTTCCAGTTCTTGCCTGGGCTCCTCCAGGTTAGAAAAAAAAAAAAGGGAAAACAAAAGGGACTATTGTACTAGTAAATAATCTGGGGCTAAAGGGGTAGTCTACCCCAGGCAGTAGTCTGGACTGTTCTGTTATTTTTACTTAATTAAGCTGCTGTTTTTTTTACTGTTGGGACAGGACTGCTGTTTATTCTTTAAGAATGGGAACGTTCTTTTCCAGTCCAGTCACGGTCACATCAAGGACGAGATGTTCTGTCTGCCCGCACAACATTGACTTTGTGCGACAAGACAAGAGTTAAACAGCACTGAATTTTTTTATGTGTATTTAAGTATATGTGCTGGAAGGGTTACACAGCACTGAATTTTTAAGTGTTCCATTCCTAGTATATTACTCTGCATTCTGTATGTGTGTTTCCATGCCAAGTATATTGCTCTGCATTTTGTGTTTCCTTTCCAAGCATTGTGTGTGTGTGTGTGTGTGTGTGTGTGTGTGTGTGTGTGTGTGTGTGTGTATGTGTTTGTTTGTGTAACATGCCCCCAGTTAGGTATACGTTGTGTTTAGGATTACTCAGGCTCAAATCCTGTACCTTGGGTACAAGGGGCAAGAGCCTGAATTCTCTACCCATACCAGTACTTGTGATTCAAAGAGTTAAGTCCATAGCTCTCAAATGTCCAAAGTTTTACAGAGTGTCTGGAATGTTTGGCTCATACTTTTAGTCTGTTCCTCTTAAAATCTGTGTTTTTCTGGCAAATAAGTGAGAACTGAATTAATTAAATAAGTATAGTCATTTTAAGTTTCAGTCTTCCTGTCTTTCAGGAAACACATGGTAACACCAAAACATTTTATTCTAGAAACTTTCTAAGATTATACAAGCAATGTTTAAAATGTGTCCATGGTTTTGGGCTTTTGACCCCCCCCCCCCACACACACACAATAAATGTTGGCTTTTTCCAGATTTCTTGTGCTGCAAAGTTCTTCGGGGAAGAGAAGTTTAGTGCTGCTTATGCCAAGTCTGTTTGCATTGTAAGTAGTACAACAGGTGATGTACCTGCTTTTGATGAAGAAGGCTGTGGGTTCTACTCCCACCGTACGTAGATGGATTGCTGATACTGTACTGTGTTGTACTTTTAATGGGGGTGGATGCTGCAGTCCTGAGAATGTCCTCCTTTGGCAGAGATACCTAGTAACTAATAATTTATCAGTTTGCCATCCATTCCCTATTACAATTTTACTGGCTTATCATTTTTTTTAATGTAACACAGGCAATGTATTCTTCAAGGGCAACAAGCATTTTATTTGTAGATGAAACAATGAAATATAAAGTTGTTTGCTAGCAGCAACCTCTTCATTAGTTACAGATCTCTTTAATGTGGAATTATTTAGATGACGTTTACTTCTGCAGAGATTGTGCATATTTACTGATATTGGTGGATTGCAACGACAGCAGTCTGAGTAGACTTTTATGATGGAAATGTTCTGATTTGGGCAGTTTTGCCATTACTGGTTCATATATTTTGTTTCATTGCTTACTGGAAAAATGTTCAAAACAATAAATTTAAAATGCAGTGTAACAAGTATGCTGTATTATACAAGGAATATAATTTAATACAATCAGGAAGGTGTATCAAAGAACACATGTATGTTTGCATGGTCCTAAATATGTGCGTAAGGGGCCTATGATTTGAAAACAGCCCAAAGGTGATCTTTATCTGTCACTGTCCAGATGCATTTTCTTTGAATGTGGGTTTCAGTGCTGTTTCAATGAATGTGGGTTTCAAAGGCAGAGACGTTTTAATGCTAAGTATGTTTTCATTGTGAGACTATATTGTTTTGTTTAGCAGATGTCTATTAGTGTTTGTGCTATAAAATGTAAATTAACACTTTTAAATGAAATCCAAATAATCATTGTAGATGCAAAGCATAAAGCAGTATGCACATTACAGTGTTTATGGTAAATGGGGAGAAATAACCAAGTAATGGGACACTGGAATGACTGCAGGAGAGATGGCTGTGTATGGAAGGACACCATTTGACCATGATTTTCTGAAGGGAGAGGGGTGGCAAACTCAAAGACAGCCCTGGGTGGCACAAACTGTAGCTACGCCACTGATCAGTAGGCCATGGAAAATTACTGACTTTTGGAAGTTCTAGCAAACTATAATATTCTTTTGCTGAGATTAGAATATTGCCTACCATTAAATGCCCTACTTTTACCGCAAAACCCACATATTGCAAGTCACCAAAAACAAAATCCTAAAGTTCATTATCTTCTCCCTTCCCAGTGAATATCATTGCTACACATTTAAAATATGGTTTTCATTTTCTACAGGAGACATTTTTTAAGGAATTGCCTGACTTTTAAACTTTTGTATGAAAGTTGCTGTGCACCTTTGCAAACTAAGTTTATATTTAAATTTACCTCATATTCATTTAGAGAACTCCCTTTAATCTTTATCACTAATAAAAAACAGTTTCTAAAATTGTCACTGAATCTTGTAGAGATGTATCAGAAAATTAAACAAAGTGAGAATAGTATCATTTAAAAAAAACAGCTAAAGGCAATGTTAGTACAGGAGACTAAATATAAGTGTTTCCAAGGTAATATGTTTTGTATGGATAGTTCTGCAATAGATTGCTTAAATATTTTTCATAGAAAATGTTTCATAATGATGATCTTTGTAGAAATTATATTGAATATATTCCTAGTGTTAGCTAAATCCGTATATTCGAATGTATTACAGTTATATTTGAATTCAATTAATTGTTGCACTTCTCTGCTTTGGAAGACCTGATCGCATTTCCCAAAAAGCGTTCAGTCTGTAAATCTACCTATCTGCTGATTTCCTCGGTTTAAATCCAGCTCATTTATTTTCTGGCAGTAGAAGGATGAATCAGTTAATTTTGTTTTTATAAAAGAAAACTGTATTTTAGTTTTGCAGTTTGCACAAGTTCAAAGTTTGATTCAAGTTCAAATATTAATATAAATAAAACACTATTCTGTTTATTTTGTGTTTCATGATCATATTTTGTTTTTTCTTCAGTTAGCATTTCAAAGTTTGTATCCCACAATTCCATATTTATGTATGCAAATTTTATCTTAATCAGCACACAGATTTTTGGCCAGTTGTACCTATTTTTCATGGGCCTTTGTCCAGATTTTTCATGATTCCAGGTTGAGAGGTATGGTGCTCATCTTGGTGGGGTGGTGGTTAGTAATGATCACCTCTATCACATCAATTTTAGGATGTCACCAAAGGTGGGATCTTCTAGAGGGGACCTTCGCAATCTTTCAAGTCAGTGTTAGATGTCACTGACTCCACAGGGTAGCTCATTTGCCTCCTCTTGCACATATTTCTTTTTAGGAAGTTTGGGATTGGAAGAATCTGAGTCCTCAGAAGATTCGGCCTCAAACAACCTAAGCAGGTTTATTTTGTCTCATCTGCTCTGACCCTCAGACATATGATGAGCAGGCTGAAAGACTGACTGTTGAGTGTCTGGGGCAGCAGCTGAAATAATTGGAGCTGTGCAGGTGCCCTCTTTGGGTATTGCTTCCCTAACAGTACCACTACCAACAGAAAACTTAAGTGCTAGGTGTCTAGGTTTGCAGATGGTTGGAAAGCTGCAGGCTAAGTTATACCTCTAGAAGATCAAAAAGCCCACCAAAATTATGCTGACAAACTAATAAAATGAGTAGATAGCAACAATATGAAAGTTAACAGTAAGAAATGTTAGTGGTGCTTCATTTAAGAAACAACACAGAATATCCATAAGGTATCAATAATGAACTGGTCTCTACATGTACAAGATATGGATTCTGGGATTCTTATACCTAGTGATCTGAGGTCTGCAGTGTCTACTAAATCAAAAGTAAAACAAAAATTCAAAAAATGGAATCATTAAAATACTTTTAAAATGTACTGATTCTAGTAGAAGTTCA
Source organism: Protopterus annectens (assembly GCF_019279795.1). Classification (NCBI taxonomy): domain Eukaryota; kingdom Metazoa; phylum Chordata; order Ceratodontiformes; family Protopteridae; genus Protopterus; species Protopterus annectens. The sequence goes on from NC_056750.1 coordinate 379,937,468, forward strand.
GCATTGACACCTGTGTACAAAAGCATCATTAGCTCTATGCTTGAACATGGAATTGTTTTGCCGCTACAACAATAATGGTATTAAACAGATGGAAAAAGTACAGAGGCACTTTACTAAAAATACTGGAATTTAAAACATGAAGTCAAACTTAAAATGTTGAATGTGTATCCAGTCCACTACAGTTTACACAGAGGAAACTTAATATGGGTATACCAATCTTTGCATATTGAGTACTTAGCAGCGACCATAGGTATTTTGCCTGGAACATATGGCAATTGACAAGGAACATCATTATGCTGGCAAGTCTTGATTAAAAAAAAAAAAAAAGTGGTATTTGACTGGAAAACAGAATAAGTTATTTCTGAAAATCAAGAAAACTGGAATATGTTATTTCTGAAAATTAGGCAATCAAATTGTCTATCAATGTTGAAAAAGAGTATAGATGCCTGGTTTGTGAAAATAATCTCTTGGACTATTACTGCATGTAAGTCAGCTAGATACAATTTATTTATGGGGTCTGTTTGCAGACGCAAGCATCAAAGCATCAAAACATTAACTGTTGAGCTAACATGACTCAAGTCTAAATCATGTAAACACTCTGTACTATTTCTGTGAATAACAAATGTACCGGACCCGTTAACTTGTTCAGCAATCAAAGCCCGTCTCTTTCACAGCCATTTATCAATACTTCCATCCAAACAACACAGAATGAACATTACTTTCCACTCCACATCACAAGGCATCTCCTACCATCTTAAAGGGCCATCTCACCCCTACGTACAACAATGACATGAGCTTAACATAGGAGTCAGCAGTCTGACCGACATCCTCTTTGACTTACAAAAAAAGAAGTTATGTCTTACATAACATTCCATCTGTGTTGTTCATCTTCACCAATCCTTGATGGTGGGTTCGGTTCCAAACCCTCGGAACGAACTCGGCCGTTATTTTCCAGCTCGCACTCTCCAAACTCTCGAGCCTGGCTCTACGCATAATGCTCCTCAGAGAAATTACCTCAGATTGAGTTTGCCAGATGGCAGAATATAACCAAAAGTTTAGAATATCATACATATAGACATATATACAAAGAAGACGAGGCCATCTATGGATTTCTGATGAAAAACTGGATCAGAATCGGTGAGGCCTACTAAGAGTTTTAGGATGCGGGATGGTGGGGGGGGTACGTCAAGGACTAGTGAAGATGAACAACACACATGGAATGTTATGGTAGGACATAACTTCTTTATCTGATGTTGTTAATCTTCACCTAATCCTTAACGGTGGGACAGAATCCCCAGCAACTTATGTACCTTGGGAGTTCTCACAAAAGAATATTCCAAAGCACCCTAGAGTCAAAGGATGCTCGACTTCTCAAGATTTGATCTAATTTGTAATGTGCAATGAAGGTATGGTGAGAGGACCAAGTATCTGCTGCACAAATGTCGTCTAGAGAAGCTCTTGCATGAAAAAATGCTGATAACAGCCCTTGGAGAATGAGCTTTAACTGTTTTGTGAAGTTGAAGTCCTTGTGATTGATAGATGAAAGAAATACAGTCTCTCAACCACTTAGCCAAGGTAGCTTTGGAGACTGCACAACCCATTTTTAAGGAAGAGAACGCCACAAATAATTGGTCAGATTTACAGAATTCCTTAGTCTTGTGGAGATAAAAGCGCAACTGTTTATGAACATCTAGCAAATGCAGAGCGTATTCTCCTTTATTGGTAAAATTAGGGAAAAAAGTTGGTAAATGTAGGGTCTGGTTGATATTGGATTCAGTAACCACTTTGGAAGAAATTAGGGATTTGTTCTTAGTTGAACCCTTCCTTTATGAAAAATTAAATAAGGAGATTTGCATGATAGAGCCTGTAACTCAGAGACTCTCTCTTGCAGAGGTGATGGCTACTAGAAATAAAGTCTCCCAAGTCAAAAATTTTCATTGACAAGAATCAGTTGGTTCAAAGGGACTTTGAGTTAACGCTTGTAGAACTGTTGTCAAATCCCATGGAGGGACCAGATCTTTAAAAGGGGGTCTTAACCTTTCAGGAAGGTTCTGGAAAGCTTATGGGACATTATCGAAGAGTCATTGCGTCCAGTATGAAAATTAGAGACTGCCGCCAAATGAACTTTTATAGTTGAAGCAGAGGAACCAGACTCAAGAGAGTATTCAAGAAGTCCAATATGTATTCAATTGGGGCACTGAAGGGATCAAGTCCCTTATTTAAGGCCCATATGGTAAATCTTCTCCATTTGCTCAGGTAAAGTTTTCTAGTTGTAGGTTTGTGATGTGCAATAATAATACATTGGATGGATGATGACAAAGGGGCTTACCTGGCAATCATGGGAATTGGAGAAACCACACCATCAGTTTGAGGTGCTGTACGTTTGGGTAAACCATGCCTTCTGGGTGAATTAGCAGGTCTGGAAATGGGTCCAGAGTCCATGGTTTCTGTAGCAGATGAGGCCAAAGGAAGAGAAAAGTACAGTTGTGTACACTTACCATAAATGTAGATGTTCGAGTGTATTCACTGTTGCAGTCATTACATTTGGGTTATCTGCCTGCAGGCAGCCCTCAGCCGGCCTGAATGCCAAAGTCTTGGATTCCTGTGTCGATTGCTGTCCCTCCTTCCATGATGTCAGGTCGTCAAGAGTATAAAACATGCAGCTGACACAATTACATCAGTTTTTCTTGCCCCAGATGTCAGGTGCCCCCATAATGGGAAGCAATTATATGTTATGTTACACCTCCAACAAAAAGTAAATACACCAGAAAGCTCAAATACACCAAACAAGAAGGAAAGGTAGAGCCAAGAGAAGTCAGGGGGACGGAGGGAGGGTAACCAGGACTGCAACAGTGAATACACTCGAACATCTACATTTATGGTAAGTGTACACAACCGTACTATGTTCTTCATGTTTCACTATTGCAGTCATTACATTTGGGTAGATTCCCAAAGCTAAGGAAGGGAGGAGGAAGTTAGAGAGCATTATGACCAGCTATTAAGCCCTGCAATACTGCAGTGGCAAAGCCAGCTCTGGATTTAGAAAAAATAGGCATGTGTTAACGCTTGGTGAAGGTATGAACAGAGCTCCAGGTAGCAGCTTTTAGGATGCTCCTGGTAGGGACCCCTCTGAGAAAGGCTGTAGAGGTAGATGCAGCCCTGGTGGAATGTGATCTTATCCCCTGTGGGGTAGGTTTTCCATGGTGCTTATAGCAAAAATGAATGCAGTGGGCTATCCATTTAGAAATGGTTTGCTTTGAAATGGCCTTCCCCTCTGCCCCTGCAGCAAAGTCAACTAGCAGCTGTTCAGATTTTCTGAGAGGCTTAGTCCTGTCCAAATAAAATCTAAGTTGTCTGTCATGTCCAAAGAGTGCAGAGATCGTACTCCTTTGTTTTGTGGATTAGGAAAAAAGCTAGGTAAATGAATGGACTGATTTAGGGATACACTAGACACCACCTTGGACATAAAGAAAGGATTGGTCCTGAGGGAAACCCTGTCTGCATGGAAGATAATGAAGGGCTCCACTGCCATGAGGGCATGTAATTCAGACACTTCTTGCTGAAGTGATGGCTAGAAGGAAGGCTGTTTTCAAGAAAGGAATTTCAACTCGGCAGTTACAGCTGGTTCAAAAGGAGGGAGAGTGAGCTTTTCCAATACAAAGTTAAGGTCCCAGGCTGGAGTAGGGGCTCGCCTGGGGGGGGGGGGGTCTTAAAATTTTAGCCCCTCTGAGGAATTGTTTTAACAGGGGGTGAGAGAAGAGGGGTGGTTCAGTATTATAATGTGCTGAAATTGCAGAGGCATGAGTTTTGATTGACAAGAAGGATAGGCCCTTGTAGAGCATTTCTGTTAAGTACTGAAGAATATGAGGTAAACTGGGTACCGTAGTGACCATACCCTGGGTCTGGCTCCAGGAACAGTATCTTTTCCACTTTTCAGCATAGGATTTTCTAGTACTAGTTCTCCTTGCTTCCAGAATGACCTCTAGCACCTGCTTACTGAGGGATGCTATGCAAGGTTCAGGGTTTGAGGCTGAGGGTGCAGAATCTGGCCCGCCTGCTGGGACAGCAGGGAATGTGTCTGAGGTAGGTGCCATGGATCCAGCAGTATCATGCTGCGCAAGAGGGGGTACCAGTGCTGGCGAGGCCAGTCTGGTGCAATAAGAATTGTCCTTGGTCTATCCTGTTTGATCTTTAGCAGAACCTTTGAGAGGAGAGGCAGAGGAGGAAAGGCATAAACTGAGAGGCTTTCCCAGGTGAAGGACAGGGCATCTACTTTCCAAGCCTGACTCTGGGGAGTCCTTGTGCAGAATTTGTCCAACTAGTAGTTCTGGGGGGAAGCAAACAGGTCTATCTCTGGAGTCTCCCACTTGTTCCTCAAGAGGTTGAATATTTTTGGTTTCAGTTTCCATTCGTGTGGGTCCATGAGATTTCTGCTTAGGTCATCTGCCAGTGAATTTAGCTTGCCTGGCAGGAATTGAGCTTGTAGGTGCACTTGGTAGCTCAAGGCTGTGTTCCATAGAGCCATGGCTAGTCTGCAGAGGGTACGAGTGGGTTCCCCCCTGCTTGTTTATGTACCACATAACTGTGGTGTTGTCTGTCTTTACCAATAATTGTCCCGGAAGGATGTGGTCCTTGAAGGCTGTCAAGGAATTCTGTACAACTAGCATTACTTTGTGGTTGATATGCAGGTGCATCTGACTCGGGTTCAACTTGCCCTGAATGCACTGCCCTGCCATGTGAGCCCCCAATGCATAGTCTGATGCGTCTGTAGTCAGGGTTTGGGCGGCAAGGGGTAGATTGAAAGGGAGCCCCTTGATGAGGTGGCAGGCCTCTACCTGCCAAAGGAACTCCGTCTTTATACAAGGAATGATAGGAATCATGGATTCTAGGTCCTGAGAATGTTGACACCATAGGCTTTTTAGATACCATTATAGTTTCCTCATATGCAGTCTTGCATATGGAATTAGTAGAATGCAAGAGGCCATGAAACCCAGGGCTTGCAAATTTTCCTTGCAGATAGCTGGGTCTTTGTGGCCAGTAGTTTGAAGTAGGCTGTCAAATAAACTTGTTTCTCTGGCGTGAGGTAAGCCATCTGGGAAGTTGTGTTCAAGCCTGCTCCCAGGAATACAATCTGTTGGCAGGGTACCAGATGAGATTTCTTTTCATTTATGGTGTACCCCAGCGAGGTTAGAAGTTTCTTTACAAATGCCAGATGTTTTAATAGCATGTCCTGGCTTTCTGCCTGAATTAGACAATCGTCCAGGTATGGGTATATTTGAATTTTGCTCTGCCTGCAAAATGCAATGGCTGTAGCTAGACACTTTGAGAACACCCTGGGCGCAGTAGATAAGCCAAAGGGAAGTGCAGAGAACTGATAGTGCACGGAGCCTGCTCTGAAGCATAGGTATTTCCTGCAGGATTCCCTTATTGGAATGTGCAGGTAAGCTTCCTTTAAGTCTAAGGTTCCCAACCAGTCATCTTTGCCTAGCATAGGAAGCAGCTGTTGAAGTGTTAGCATTTTGAATTTGGGATTACCAAAAAGGTGTTTAGACTAGAGAGGTCCAGGACAGGACACCAGGAGCTGTCTTTTCTGGGCACCAGGAAAAGTCTTGAATAAAAACATAAGATCGGCTCCAAACCCAACCAGCAAGAATGAAGGCAAGACAGACAACTTAACATCATGGCTTCCAGTAATTTAGAGGAAAAATAAATCAAATGCATTCAGAGATACTGAAGGAATATATCAACTCAAATATCAAAAGGCTGGGAAAAAACAGAAGAAGCTCTAAATCTGGCCATGAGAAAGCAGCCAAGACCTATATTAGTTTTGATGCAAACTTACCAGCATAAATTATTGATCTTGACAAAATTCTGGCATAAAGGAAAAGTATTATAAGTGGGACATTAACAATGTGTTTGTGGAAAATTAAAATGAAGTAGAAGAGAAGTACATTTATCCCAGCAATCAGGTAATGTTGACAGACAGATCTAAGATTCTAGCTGCTGTATCCAGCTGTCTTCAGAAGATTTTTTCCTGGAGGAACAAAAGCATTTTTGATACTGAGCAGGCTAAGGAGGAAATAAGTTTGTTCAACAAAGACTGAGCCAGCCATCAGAAGCAGATTATGCTTCTCATTCTTCTGGCAACAAAACCAATATAGAGACTTTGTCACTTGAAACATTTTCAATTGTTCCAAAGGAAAATGCTTGAGAGACAGAAAAATGCACAGGAGCTAACTAGAAACAATCAGGAATATTTTGAACTTGATCCAGATCTTGGTGCTGGGTGACAGACATGATCAAGAAGAACAGGAGCAACAGTGAAATTAGTAAACAGATTTGAGATGATAAAGCATCAGCAACACTGGAGACAGGAATAGGCACGTGAAATATACTTTGCAAGAAAAAGTCTCTGAAAAATACTAGAATTTTGTTGACTTTGTTAAACTTGTGAGTGAACTATAAAGCATGCATTCACTTTATGTCAATATCATTTAGAACACTCAATGAAATGAAGTGGTAACTGTAAGTAAAATATTTTGTTCTTGTTAGTATTTGCATACAAAAATTCATAATGCAAATTGCATGCAAAATTGTAAAGCAGTTTGGTATGATACACAGCGAGGGGTATTTTAAATGCGAGTTGGGGAGTCTTAGTTACAGCTGTAAATGTTTAAGTTAAGCAAGCAAGTACATTTTTAGTTGCAAGACATACTAGCTTTATAATGTACCAAGATAAGAAAGGCTGAGCAGCAAGTTAAAGTTAATATAATGTTGTGATCTTGGGCTGCTTGGGTGTGGGACTAGGGTAAGGGGCAAAAATGTACTGATAGATGTAGAATTATGATGGTAATGTCTCCTGTGTTTACACGGGTGGATGCCTTATATTATATTTATGTCCTTGATTTTAGCAATACACAAGGTTTTTAATCAAACAGGCTTGGAAAATAAGACAAAAATGAACAGCATGGAAAATGGTAGGCTTCTTATAGCTACAGTATTACTAGTTTGTATGTTTTCTTCAATTAGGACATATTCTCAGTAGGAGACAAGACGACTGCAGATGCAGGCAACTGGCTAGGGGAAGTTGTCCTGAATGAAATTTCAAAGATTCTTTCATGCATCTGCAAGCATATTAGTTGTTTTTCTTTCTCATTACTGATTTTATTTGAAGAGCAACTGTCTACAGGTGCAAACAATTTATCTTCACACTTCTGAATACTCTTTGCTGAGATAAATTAACTTTGAAAGTGGGAAGCATTTAATTGAAAAATAAATGTCTCAAACTCTTGCAAATGAATGAAAAGTAGTAGCCTCCCCATCAGTATTAGTACTTTAATGATTTAAAAGAAAAAGTTTAATTAAAGATAACTGCATTTTTTCTCAGGCCTAAAAGATAATGTTTCAGCATGCAAGATGTTTTTCCACATCTGGGAAGGGAACAGGGATAACAAAAGAACAGACAGAAATCAATGTAAATGGGAACACAGGCAGGAAAATGCACTTTACCATGGGCTACCTTAACTTTAGATTAGGTAGCGCTTGTGGATGCAACCCTCAATTAGGGACAACTACTCCTCATTGGAGGGGTACACTTTGTTGAAAATATACAATAGTTTTATATTTGTTCTAAGTTAAAAGGGGATGGGGGATAAAAAATAAAAATGTTTTTAGTTTTTTTGTTTGAGTGTTTTCTTTGAAGCAAAAAGTCTTTAGAATGTGACAGATTCATATGGAGATGAGAAGCAGCTGCTTAAAAGTTCAGCCTGACAATCATTAGTGTAAGCATGCAAGCCAAACTTTGAAAATATATATTCAGAACTTTCATCCACAATAGGTGGGAATAACAGCTTTCTACCACAATAAGCTACTCTGTCCATATTAGTGTGGTATGTAAATGGCTGTATAAGTAGAAACAAAAAGCAGAGTAGTGAATTGCATAAAGAAATGTAGGGTACAAACAGAAACAGTGTACAAATAGTAATGTTGCAGGATACACATTTGGATAAAACACACCATGTGAATTTGACTAAAAAAAGGATTACAGCATGGACATTCAGCAGAATACAGGGGACAAAGGGAAAGGGGAGCAACAGTACTGGTTGCTACAGGGGCTCTAATAATGACCGAAGTGGGAAAACAAGACAATAATGCTAGAATTTGTGGTAGTGAGGTGCTACAGGCAAAGGAGGAGGATTTCACTGCCATGTAGTTGTGTTCTAATGAAAACTGCTATTATGGAGCTTAGGAACATTTTGAGAGAAATAATTAGCCTTCAGCAGGGAATATTTATGGGTGGTGACTGGAACTTGCGTTGCAATGGCGATGGTTGATCAGGGGGACATGGAAGGGCAAATATAACAAAAGAGGGTGGACTTCTGAAGAAATAAATAAGGACATTTGGTATGAAAGATGTGAAATCAGTAAGAGAAAATCAGACAGAATTTACATATTACTCTGCAACGTACAATTACTAGGCTAGACTCAATAAAATTTATATTTCACATCAGAATGTGTACTTGCTTGAAAGCTTTGGCACACATACAATAATTATTTGTAATCATGCACAAATAAAATTTAAAATAAAGTTGCAGGGTAATGACGTAAAATAGAATACTGGCAATTCCCTACTTAACTCTTAAAAAAGAAAGGTATTTAAGAAATGGGTAGTGGAACTTATCTGACCATTACTAGGGAAGATAGAAATTTCTTCAGAAGGGATAGCTCATGAGTGGGAAAATGAAAATGGAGTTTAAAAATAAGGTAGAAATGAAACAGATATGGGGGGGGGGGTCAACAGAAATTATTTGGAGGAGCTGACAAAGGAGAAAGTACTGCAGAATAAGGGAAATCTGACAGAACAAGAAGAGCAGCATCTGCACAGTGATAATGGGAAAATAAGGGACTATTTGACAATATACATGAGAATTATGTGGCAGAATTAAAGATGTTAAGATTTGCACTGGGTGTGACGAGGGTGGACAGGATTAGGAATAAGTATATTAGAGGGTCAGCCCAGGTTGGAAGGTTTGCAGACAGAGAGGCACGATTACGTTGGTTTGGACATGTGCTGAGGAGGGATGCTGAGTATATTGGAAAAAGATGCTAAGGATGAAACTACCAGGTAACAGGAAAAGAGGAAGGCCTAAGATAAGGTTTATGGATGTGGTGAGAGAGGACATGCAGGCGGTTGGTGTGACAGAGCAAGATGCAGAGGATAGGAAGAAATGGAAACAGGTGATCTGCTGTGGCGACCCCTAACGGGAACAGCCGAAAGAAGATGATTACATGAGAATAGAAATGTTGCTCTTAAGCAACTATTTTTAAATAACTCCAGAGCTCACAACTTTTATCAAAATTATTTAGGTAACAGAAAGTAGAAAGGGTTCTCATCAAACATGAAAAGCCTATGATTTGAAAAATTAACAAGAGATCCTACACGGCTGTTAGAGATATTTCAGAAATTTTATGAAAATCTGTATAAAGTACATGAGTGTGGAAACCAAGAAGATTACCAAATGGAGATATCTATGGAAAACTTAATTATAACAAGTTTACAGAAAGATGAGTCTCAACAATTAATAGCTAAATGAGATAAAAACAGTGATGTATGCTCAATTAAAAGGGAGCTCTGTAGGAACAAACTGTATTCCTGTAGAGGTTTGCCATGAAAGCACACTCAGCAAGTTAAGCCTACTATCTCACATAGCTCAAGAAGACCTGAAGTTACGGGTGCTCAGCTGGAAGGCAGGCATCTACCAGACAGAAATTCTACTTATAGGTGAGCCTACTATAAGGCATGCATGCATGCAGATGTACCACTTACCAGTACTGAGTAAGGAAAGAGTGATGGTTAGATGCTTGTCTGGTGCCAGGATCTGTAAGATCACACATGTAATCAAGTCCCTGAACAAGTACTGGTATAACATTGTCACAATACATGTGGGTGTAAATGAATTTAGATGTACATCACTAGACTATATGAAAAGAGACATGATGGATCTCTCAAATTATATGTCCCAAGTAAGTTACAGCCTAGGATTTTATCCTCTCCAGGGATGACGCTACAATATGAGCAAAAAAAATATATACTTCAATATTTAGACAAGTTTTTGGAGTTATACAAAGGGGTCCAATATTTGTCAGCCTTGGGGGATATGATTGAAAGATAATGCGACTTTACTAGGGATGGCACGAATCTGTCCAATCTAGGGTTTCATATACTGGTAAAGATATTGTTCACATCTGTACTGCCTTTGTTATGCAATGGCAACCTGATAAATGTACCAATATAATGAAGCAAGCATAGGAAAACATGAAGGTGTTACTCATCAATGCTAAGGGCCTAAACAAGAAACTCCACTCCCTACAAGCCCTCCTCACCATAGATGATGAAGATGTCTGTGTATTGACTCAGACATAGTTTAAAATGGTAGCGAGCACTCTGGCCTTGCAGGGATATGATACCCTTCACATGTTTAGACCAGCTTCTGCACAGGAGAGATAATATTGGTGGTGTCTCAATCTTCATCCAGAAGCAATTCACATTAAGGTTGGTGAAGAAGCATGATGCACTAGACTAGAGCTTCTTCATGTCCAAATAACCATCAAGAAGGTCCTGTACCATGTATTAACAGGCTACAGAACTCTCTGCATAATTTACTGGTTGATAAATTCAGTTTAAAGTTTACCCTCTCTCCCCTCTGTCTATCCTACAAGATATACCTGAAACAGATAAAAAATATGGTGGAATGGATGTCCAAGTAGTATTTAATGTGGTAGCAGCAAAGCAAGTAAACACAAAACCAAATAGACTCTGTTCACTGGTTAACCCATGTTTCATCCTTACATTACGGACTTCTTCAGAACAATGAACAAAACCAACCTTTACATTTATATATACATCCCTAATTGCTTCAATTATTTAATTAATTCATTAAAACCTGTTACATTTATATTAAAACATACATTTATAAATTAATAACACTGGTTAAAAACCTCTAAAAGGAGCCACAAAGTAATATCACAATGTGATGCAGTACATTGAATTGTTATCCAAATATTCTTTATAAACCATGTAATGTTTGAACAAACTATTATTACTAAATTCATTTTTGAATTTAATTGTTGAAAATTAATTAAAGAAATCATATAATATGATGTTAAAAACCCTAAACATTTCTATAATATGCATAAAATATATAAAATACTTTTAGTACGTTACCTCTACATAATAAATAAACAATATAAACTGAATTATCCTAAAATATGTTTTAACTTTAGAATGGGTGCTACACTGATGCTTGCATTGATGCCTGGGTAGTTATGGGAATCTAACCGTAACTGCCATCTTAACTCACTTATATCAAGGTGAATGTCTAAAATTGTCCCTTGTACATCTTTTTTAATATACTGTATCACGCAAAACTTAAAGTCCTGATCAGAGTTTGCCATTAAATGTCTAGCTAAAGCATTGGTAACCTTACTATGTTTTATATCCAATATATGCTCCTTTATTCTTTCTCTGAAATGTCTAGCTGTTTTGCCCACGTAAAAAAACGGGGCATTTTTGACATTGTGCAATATATACTACATTCTGTGTGTAACAGTCATAGTGTCCTACAATGGGAATATTATTGTGGTTAACCCTAATATATTCCCCTGTTGTCATAATGTATTTACATGTGGAACATCTGCCACATTTATAGTTTCCACACTTCCTTCCCATTTTTGTTGTATTTAAACAGACATCCTTCTGCAAAAGTTCTTTAAAGGATTGGTCTTTCCGAAATACAAACTTAGGGACTCCCCCTATTTTTGTTGTTACTTGCTTGTCTAATTGTAGGAAGCCCCAATTTTTCTTGACCATCTCTATGTACCATTCCACATCCTGGATATAAGTGGTTATATAAATTAAATTCATGTTTTTATTCATTCTACTAACATCATGATTTTTTCTCGAAATATTACTTACATCAGTACTTACATTCATCTTTATTATGGCTTGATAAAAACCTGTTTGTCTTTTGTGCACCACTTCTTTCTTTACATTGTTACATAAATCCTCAGGATAACCCCATCTTTTGAACATGGTTATCATAAAATCCAATTCCTGTACGAATGCTTCATTGTCACTCACCATTCTTGCTGCTAATAACCAGTGTTATTAATTTATAAATGTATGTTTTAATAGAAAAGTAACAGGTTTTAATGAATTAATTAAATAATTGAATCAATTAGGGATGTATATATAAATGGAAAGGTTGGTTTTGTTCATTGCTCTGGAGAAGTCCGTAATGTAAGGACGAAACCTGGGTTAACCAGTGAACAGAGTCTATTTGGTATTGTTTTTACTTGCTTTGCTGTTACGACATTAAATACTACTTGGACATCCATTCCACCGTATTTTTTATCTGGTTTGTGGAAACAGTTTACAGTATATACCTGAAACAGATTTGCCTCCAGCTATCACACAAGATCAAATCCTGAAAGCACTATCAAAACTTAAAACTCCTGCACTGACGGATCCTGACAACATCCCTGGATGCATCTTAGCCCTCCCCCCCCCCCAAAAAACAAAATACTGGTCAACGTCAGCCTCCACCCAGGTTTTCTAAATAAAAAAAAAAAAAAAAAAAATGAAATGCAGAACAGCTACAGTCATTACCCTGCATAAGGGAGAACTCTCCACAGACCCATACAATTACAGATTCATAAGTCTGATGGGCCTCATATGCAAAGTCATAGGAATCCTCGAATGCCTGCAACAGGAGCACTTTTCAGCAGCAACAAGTCTCTGAGGGCTTTGACACCCAAACCTTTCTTTTTTTTTTTTTTTAACCACAGCTCGAGCAAAGGAATAGTATGTGAATAGGTGTCCTTGAAGTTTTGAAAGCTGGCCAGGTGTAACATCATTAGTAGGACATAACCTATATAGCTAATGCTACTGCAGCAGTGATCAAATAATGAACATCTATTATTAGGAAAATAACAAATTAAAATAACAAATTAAAATAAGAAAAGACACAAACAATGGACTTGCATCATAAATAAAACAACATTTAAGGATCTGGCTGCATAACTAAACCCAGCTTCTGAACTTAGTGGAGCTAATCTACAATCGCCACCCTTTTCTGAACAACTTTCGTACGTCATGAATTTAAGACTTACTTGTGTTTATTGCATTTCTGGAGTGCTCTTTGTAGTAATTCCACTTTTTTCTCTAGGTCACATCTTTCAAGTAGAAGATCCCGAATGTCTTTATGTAGTCTTTGCCTTTCTTCAAGTTTTAGGGAAGATATTCTTACTCTTTTGTTTTCTCTTTGAGATTTAAGATGGGCTACAATATCTTCAAGCCTAAAAAGTTCATTCTCCTAATAAATCATAAACAAGAAAAGATAAGACATTCATTCTATTCAGAAATCTCACTACTAAACAATGCCTTAATAACTGATGGCATGGGACTATGAACACAAAACGGCAATGTGGTACATATGTGCAGAAGCATTATATAATTTCAATATGGTTCTTTTTCAGCTTTTTTTTTTTTTGCAAGCAAAACAGCTAAAGAATTTGCCCTCTTTTTGTTTCTGAACACAGTTAAACACTTACTCCACCTGCAAAGAACTTAGCTCCTTTTGTTTCCCATATTTTTCTTCATCTTCACTTCATAATATACATGTCTAGCCCTTACATCTGTAGCTTCTATTACATAAATCTTACTTTCCAATAAGTGCAGTACACACAATTGTCTGTCGAAAAATGCTTAACAATTTCCCAATATTCTATAATGTCATAGCTATCCTTTATAATCTTATAAAGCAACTGCTTTTTAAATCACTTTTCATGTCTCACATAACTTTGCTTCCATTCTTTTGTCTTGTATAAATAACTTCGCTTCCATCCTTTCTCTCATAGCTTACCAATTCATCCCAAGCTCATCAATCATTAAGGTAACCATTCATAACTATTCTCACACATTTTACATTTTGTGGCACTAATATGTCACCCATTTGGGATTGCCATGATCATGTGGACAGGCTTTTTGAACTTTGTTTTTTTGCAAAAATAAAGTAAAAATATGAGTTGCAGAAAAGGCTGGCCTAATCTTAAAGTTTACTATTAAAAAATGTAAAAGGTATACAAACTATGTAACTGATTTTTCCAGTATGTTTTCTGGAAGATAAAATATGCAAGTTGCATAACAACTATGCAGTTGTCTTATTAAAATATAAAATAGTCTTGAACTGATTTAAAGAGAAACATACTACAGATCTCCATTTTTCCCTTAAACATGTAAGATCCTTTCAAAGACTATTGCTATAAGAAGAATGCTCTTCCTGCAGAACAGTGTGAATATGCAAACAGGAAGTGCATATTTTGAATCAAAACCAAACAGGGAATTTAGAACCCAGGACTCCTTTAACCTCTGAATGTAACTGTTGAGCTTACTTCTGAATTGTGTGGTACACGTTCAAAATTGAAAACTCACTGTCTGGAATTCATTGCTTGCTAGGCTCCAAAACAACTAAATGTTCTTGAAAGTCAGAGGGTGATCATGTTTTAGTAAGACCAAACAGCTGATGTTTTATTTGTCATCTGTTTCTTTAAACTCTGTTTTTCATTGTGTGAGTATATAGTTCCTTGCATAATTAGCTTTCAAGGTTGACTGTTAAGTTTTCTTTACTTCAAGTACAGAACTGCATTATGCAACTTGAAAAACATCCTTACTGGTTGCTTATTTATTAATATACAATGGTAATCACTAAACTTGATGAATTCAAAACAACTGGCATCTGCTCTGTGATCAGTGACTATTATAGTCATAGTTATAGTTGGCTTATTTTAAAAGAAAAGAACAATTATATTCCCAGCGTGCTAGATTGATCTAACTAGTGGCAGCATGTTCTAACTAGTGCCAGCATATTACAGTAAATGCAGGAAAAGGGGAACTGTCAATAAAAAGGTATTAGTTCCTTCCAGGAAACATTTTTTAGAAAAAAGCAAATAGCTGATTAGTATTATGAACTGCTTTAGTTCTTTGCTTAATATCTCTGATGATCTGTATGGGCTTCTAACAAGTGCAAATATGTTTTCCATAATTTTTACAGTTTGCATAAAAGACTGGCAGTTATACACACTGCTAACACTACTTCTGGCATAAAGGTAAGGTTAGTCTTTAATGACATTATTTCATTATGAACAATCTAGTAATGATATTTAGACATGAAGGCATGTAACTCTCAAATCCCACTGCTAGATGTAATGATCAAAAGAAAAAAATGTTTTCCAAGACAGATATTTCAGTTCTGCATCGTCAGCACATTCAGAGGTAAGTAAATTTGGTTTCTGTAAAATCTAAGTAACATGTGGTAGGAATATGTCTCCGGTGGTCACAGATGTAAAGCTCCTTAAGGAAGGTTTTAATACCTGAATTTGCTGCAACCTGAAAGAATGTTGGCAAACAAGTATGCGCTGCAGATATGTGACCTTTTACTGAAGTGTATGCTAGACTGGAATCAAATACAAAATAAATAAATAAACACACAAACAAATAAAAAGCAGTTACAGATATATGAACTTTATTTGAAGACTAGGTTAAGCTGAAATAAAATAACACTGCAATCTTAGGATGGAGCAATTAAAGGGACCTGGCATTGAGAAACAGTCTACATAAATCCCTTCCACATTTGGTTAAAACAATTCCTACATTAGGTAACTTCTTCTGCTTTTGAATGTGCAAGCATTGATAAAGATATGAACTACTGCAGAGTCTTGTAATTCTGTCATCCTAGTTAACAGGTTCAGATTTTTTGAGGATGTGATGCAAGACCTTTGTTAACTGAAACCTAAGGCAATAAGGCATTAGACTTGGGTAGTTTGGTTCACAGGTGTAGTAAGAATCTTTGTGTTCAACATCTTTGTATCATGTATAGTAAGGGTTAAAATGTGGAATTGCATTGCAAGCAAAGAAGCAAGTTAAAATAAGTTGTTTTTCTTGTAAAGAATTTGCTGACCAAAGAGGAATGCACAGATGTTACCTTGGTCCAGGCACAAGCTTATCTTGTGTCTGACCTCTGACCATCTAAGGCTCCAGTATGTGAATTTATAGCCTTGACTGAAATTCCTTGTCTAGTAACCAGCTGCTGTGTACGTGAAGAAGAGGGTATAAAAACCCATGTAAAGTGTACAGAAATTAGACTGCTGACATACCATGTACTTTGTAGCATGTCTCCATGCATGTAAAATAAACCTTTTTGCTTCTTTTTATCTGCGTGATTCTTCAAGTATATGTTAAGAGTATTAAAATCTTTTGACATTTCTCCCCCCAAGACCGTGGGGCCACCTCTTCACGGTACGAATCGCATAAGAGGGACTGAAAAACCTGTACAGGAAAGGGAGAACGAATCTCGGGCTCCCTTGAACGGAAAGACCTCCGACAAAGAAGTCGTAAGTAGAGGCCAGTCACTCTTAGATTCGATCCGTGGGACGGTGACGAACGGGGCGAAAGAACCACAGAAAGGTAAGCGTAACATTTTTTTTTCCTTCTTTTTGTATTGTTCTCTTTTTAAAAAGAACAAAGGGACTAGTCATAAAGGAATTTCTTTTGTTTAAATTTTACAAAAGACCGGTAGAGATCTCAGGAAAAGGAAACAGTTTTTCTTTTAAATAAGAAAAATGGGAAACAGTTTTTCTTTTAAATAAGAAAAATGGGAATAGGAAGCAGTTGTTGTGCTAGTAAGGGCTGCTTAAATAAAAGGACTGAAGATGAGGAATATATGTTTAAATTACATCCAAAAAGAAAAAAAAAAACTTAAAATACATAAAAAATGAAAGACAAATTATGGATTTCGTGGTAACTTAAATAGATCAGAATGTCAAAATTTGGTGAGAAATCTGCGTAGGGACGCAGGAGGCAAAGTTAAAAATCAAGTAAAGGTGGGATTCCCTCAAGCACAGAAATGGTTAAAAGAAGCTAATAAGAGCCATAGGGAACACTTTTCGAATAAGGAAAGTGGTGGCTCGAGTGCAAAAGGTGCATTTTTTGTCCATAAAAAAGATGACGAGACATCTGTTGTCTGTCGTAAACCGACAGCCCCACCCTTGTATCCAGAAGTCCCTAAAAAAATGTGGGACCTGATCCCAAGTATGAGGAACAATTTTTTAAACACAAGGTGACCAGGATCCTATTACAAAATCTTTATTGGGACAGGGCAGGGAACTCCGCAGTTACTTGTAGTCTCACAAGAGACATGCAACAGCTTTTTCAAAATGCCTTAATCCCACATGTATCTGTGACTAGGAAAGAACAAACGGCATGGTATATAGTTGGGAAAAATGTTACCGATTGGTCAAAAATGACACCGGAACAGCTGGCATGTAAAGGGGTTCAGGTACAAAGACTAAATTGGGTCACCCAGGCTAGACCAACAGTGCACCTCCGTGAAGACAGGCTAACACCACCTGGGGGAGGGCCATTCTGACTATGCTTTCTGACCCCACAAAAAGAATTAAAACTACAGTCAGTACCAAAATCCTTATGGTCCCTAGGACAACACGACATTGGGCTAATAAAAACAGCAGGACAGGTTAAAATAACTCCAAAATCCGATTTTAGACCTCATAAGCGTCAGTATCCATTAAGTAAAAAGGCAGAAGAAGGCATTTTTCCAGTGATCACGGCTCTACTGAGAGCTGGAGTTTTAATTCCATGCACAGATTCACCGTGTAACACACCCTTGTTCCCAGTAAGGAAACCGGACGGGACATAGAGAATGGTACAGGATCTGCAGGCTGTAAATGCTGCTGTAGTGCCACGGGCTCCTATGGTCCCAGATCCATCTGTTTTGTTAAATGATATCCTTCCCACGGATAAGTATTTTTCTGTTATTGACATTAGTAATGTATTCTTTTCTATTCCCCTACAGGAAGATAGTAGGTTTTGGTTCGCTTTTAAGTTTATGAGTAAGCGGTACACATACACACGACTGCCACAGGGATATTGTGAAAGCCCTACAATCTTTTTGCAAGAAATGTCGACAAACCTGGCACAGTTTCAACCAGAGCATGGCTGTCATCTACTATTGTACGTGGACGACATCTTACTGGCTGCACTCACGGAGGCTGTCTGTGAGTCCGAAACTATTCGGTTATTGCATTTTTTGGCGAAAAAGGGACATAAGGTAAATAAATCTAAATTACAATTTTGTAAAAGTGAAGTACGGTATCTAGGCTATACCATTTCAATTGCTGGTAGACAACTAGATAACTGTAGAAAAGAAGCTATTTTACAGGCACCAAAGCCCAGCACAAAAAAAGAAATGATGTCATTTTTAGGAATAACAAATTTTTGTCGTAGTTGGATTCCCAACTATGCAGAGGAAGTAAGTCCACTTTCGGAACTTATTTTCGCACTTCCCATGGCAGCACATGACTCGCTGCAATGGACGGATAAGGCAATACAGGCATTTACTAGGGTAAAACAATTGATAGCAGGATCTGCAACACTTAGCTTCCCTGACTATACAAAACCCTTTGTTCAGACAGTAGATTGTAAGCAGGGCTTTATGACATTGGTTCTGTTGCAAACTTATGGGGATAAGTTGAGACCATTAGCTTTTTATTCCAGTAAACTGGACAGAGTGGCACGATCTTTGCCACACTGTGTACAAGCGGTAGTCGCAGCCGCACAGGCTATGCAAGCGTCTGCAACCCTAGTTTTTGTTTCATGATCTTACCTTACGAGTACCGCACTCTGTCACGGTAATACTACTAAAGGATAAAGTTACCTTTCTCTCTCCTAGCAGACACTTATCCTGCATGACAACGCTACTATCACAACCACACATGACCATTGAGCGATGCACCACTCTTAATCCAGCCACGCTGTTACCTACAGCTGACGATGGTGCCCCTCACGTGTGTTTAGATTTAATACACTCTAATGTCTTACCAAGACCAGACCTTAAGGACCAACCTTTGGCAAATTCAGATTGGACCCTGTTTGTAGATGGATCAGCATGTAAAAATGAGGCAGGCATTACACAACTGGGTTATGCAACTGAGACTACGGTACTAGAGGCAAGACCCCTCCCCAGGAACCTGTCCGCACAAGTGGCCAAATTGATTGCTTTGTCCAGAGCATGCACCATCTCCAAGGATAAGGCAGTTACTATCTACACAGATAGTCAGTATGCTTTTTCCACGGTCCATGTCTTTGCACAGCAATGGAAAAATAGGGGAATGGTTACGGCCTCAGGAAAGGAAATAACCCACAAGGATTTAATCCTTAGCCTCTTACAAGCTGTCCAACTGCCACGGGGATTGGCCATCTGTAAGTGCGCAGCACACACAAATGCCAAAGATCCAGTATCACTTGGAAATGCACTGGCTGACAAAACTGCAAAAAGGGTAGCCTTAACCTCTACTTTTGCACTCGAGACCACACAAAAGGAACTTTACCCTACAGATAAATTTGATTTACAAACTTTACAGGTAATGCAGGAACTTAGTACAGTTCAGGAAAAACAGCGATGGATTAAATATGGGGCTATTCAAAAGCAGGGAGTTTTTGTAGGTCCAAATGATAAGTATGTCTTGCCAACAAACCTTTTTAGGTATGCCTCATTAGTGACGCATGGCCCATCTCACCTGGGCCCTGCTGCTATGGTTCAAATAATCCAGCACATTTTCTGGACCAAGGGCTTTATAGCGTACGCTAAACAATTTTGTTTATCGTGCCTGCTTTGTGCACGATACCATGGTGGTGGGGTGCGGATCACCCCAGCAGCTTTCCCGCTGCCTTCGTATCCATTTCACACAATCTGCATGGATTTTATTGAACTAACTCCTGTTCAACAGAAGCGATTTGTGTTAGTCATTACTGACGCTTTTACAAAATGGGTTGAAGCTTTTCCGGTAGCACACCCAGATACACTGTCGGTAGCCAAGGCCCTTACAAATAACATTATCCCTCATTTTGGGCTACCTACACACATCTATTCTGATAATAGCACACATTTCGTAAACCAAGTTATTCAAAAGCTGGCCGCCGTTTTTCAGATAGAGTTAAAATATCATTGTGCCTACCACCCACAGTCAGCAGGGTTGGTTGAACGCCATAATGGCATTCTCAAAAGCAAGTTACGTAAACTCATGGCCGAGACACATCAGTCTTGGATAAACTGCTTACCTCTGGCACTCCTGTCCATGCGTACCACTCCCACCTCAAAAGGGGTCACACCATTTGAACTATTATACGGGAGACCTTATTACGTCCCGCAGTGGCAAAATTTTTGCCTGCGGAACGTGAGGGGAGTGAAGAGGTAGCAGATTACATGAGGAAAATGCTGACCAGAACTAACACTTCTTTAATGAATGATTGTTTTTCAGATCAGAAGAACAACAGGATCCTGGAAGTGAAACCAGGGAATTGGGTCTGGATTAAAATTGTCAAAAGGAAAAACTGGGCCTCACCAAAGTGGGAAGGTCCATACCAGGTTTTGACTGCAACACCTACAGCAGTCCGAATAAAGGAAAGAACATCGTGGATCCATCTGACACATTGTAAACTGGTAAAACAGTTTGAACTGGACAAAAACTTGAGTTCCCCTGAGGAACACTGATTAGTAGTAATCTTGTTTTGTATGAATATCTGACTATTGTAGCAATGCAGAAAAATACTGGAAGGGAGCAGCCTTTCCCACAAAAGCATTCCAAAATAATTTTGTTGTTAATAAGTGGGATTGTTACTTTTCTGTTTTGGCCATTTTTATTTTCAAACAAGACTAGCCAAGTAAAGAGAGACGAGAATACGGCCTGGCATCCGCCTTTTAATACATACCAAGCTATTAAATATGCATATGCCCTGTCTTTTAATGTTTCAAATTGTTGGATATGTACGGCCATCCCTACTGTACATGGTGGTCTAATGTTAGGTACAGTCCCTTTGGGGGCAAATGATACATGGACTAATTTACTATTTGAAACTTCAAATGTAGCCTTAAAGGACAAAATAGCATTACCCCTCATGGGTCGCCAGAATGGAACTGTAAGGTTGGATGGAGTCAGTGTAATGTAACAATAATTCATAACTGTACAATAGATGGGCACTGTGCAACGAGTTTCAAGCCTATAAGAGTGCTTGTTAATAGTACAGGGCTTGTTAATGACACAAGTTTCTTTGAAAAAATGTTATCTGTGTATGACCTTTTGTTTAAAGGGCTGCAAGACAAAGGAAATCACTCTGTTCCAGTCAATATTACACTTAAAGTAAATAATTGTTATTTTATCTGTGGTAGGAAAGCATACAAATGGTTACCAAGGAATTGGCCAGGCAGTTGTTTTTTGGGTTATTTAGCACCAGCTATAAGATATACATTTTCTCTTCCCCAAGGTAAAATACGAAATGTACGTGCTGTTAATAAACCTGTTAATCCTGTAGGTAACGTTGATGCATCCTGGATCTATCACCACGATTTGGCCCATAGTAGCAGCAAGGGGCTATCACACATGGACTTGGGCGATGATGTTATTTCCTGGGCTGGTATTCTTCCAGCGTATGGGACAGTAAAATCCATTTGGGAGCTCAGAAAACTGTCAAAACTGTTAGAAACTCTGAGCAATGCAACTTTTTCTGCGCTAGAATTGGTGACGGATGAGTTAACTGCAATGAGGACTGTAGCATTGCAGAATCGTATGGCGCTCGATTTCACCCTAGCGGCGAAAGGAGGTACTTGCAAGTGTTGTCCGTTCATTACAGACAACGAATATGACATTAACAGCCTTCTGGAGATCCTACAATAAGTTTCTAAACTTACAAAACCAGGACAAAATCCATTAACTGACTTTTTCCAAAATTGGTTTGGAAATTGGGGAACAGTACTTATGAATGTCTTAATTGCTATATGTGTTGGTGCCATTATATTCCTACTGTTGGGTTGTTGCTGCATTCCTTGCATCCGAATGATAATATCAAGTGTACTGTCTGCCAATGCAACTAAAGCTTATTACTCTGAATATACAGAACATGAGTCATGCGAAAAACTGTATGAATAAAATGTATTACTGGTGATACAAAGTGTTGTAATGGGGGAAATGTAGTAAGAATCTTTGTGTTCAACATCTTTGTATCATGTATAGTAAGGGTTAAAATGTGGAATTGCATTGCAAGCAAAGAAGCAAGTTAAAATAAGTTGTTTTTCTTGTAAAGAATTTGCTGACCAAAGAGGAATGCACAGATGTTACCTTGGTCCAGGCACAAGCTTATCTTGTGTCTGACCTCTGACCATCTAAGGCTCCAGTATGTGAATTTATAGCCTTGACTGAAATTCCTTGTCTAGTAACCAGCTGCTGTGTACGTGAATAAGAGGGTATACAAACCCATGTAAAGTGTACAGAAATTAGACTGCTGACATACCATGTACTTTGTAGCATGTCTCCATGCATGTAAAATAAACCTTTTTGCTTCTTTTTATCTGCGTGATTCTTCCAGTATATGTTAAGAGTATTAAAATCTTTTGACAACAGGATATGCCAAAACCTTCAATAGTATTCCACATGTAGGCATAACTTTAGAAGGTAATTCAATTAAATGCAAACTCATTTATTATCCAATGGATAGCAAAAGAACCAGTCTATCAGTGATGCAGACATACACAGTGAACTAAAAGAGCAGTCACCAGCAGTGTCCCTCAAGGACTAGTCTTGGGACCATGTCTCTCTTTGGTATCTATGTCTCTGACATTAAATCAGACACCAAAGGCCTGTGACTAACAACATTCACCAATGATGGCAAACTCAGAGCTGTCATAAATACCCCAAATGATCTTCATATTCTCTATTACGGTCTAAATCATGGTAACAAGTGGTGCTTGGACCACATCCTCAAACTAAACACCACACAATACAGCATTGTGTCCTCTGGTAAACCTGAGTACTCCTATTCTTATCACATAGGTGACCTCACCTCTAAAAATTGACTCCATTATTAGACTTGGGCACCGTCATTTATAATGAACTATCCTTTGACCACCCTTCTGAGGGAATCATTTTATAAAGCTAGACTAAACACCATAGGTTCATAGGTAGGTACTAGGCTATCAGCCCAAGGGCCTATGTAAGCCTAGACAACAAGGTTCCCTGGCTTTTGCCACCCAAGAAGGTTATTTTCCTGTGCCCCTGTCAAGCAGAGCCACAGACGTGATCCCCAGGGTGAATTTCCTATTTCCCATCCATTCATCAAGATTTTTCTTGAAGAGTGCTAATGAGGAGCTCTCCTTGACATAGATATGTAACTTGTTCAAGAGTACGGGTCCCTGGAGTGCACAACTTGGTGGGATTGGGATTTCTTTAGGTGTAGCATGTCCAACAGTTCTGGGTTTGACATAGCTTTGTATGTTAGGCAGAGATCACCTCTGAGTATGCGATATGCCATGGAGTAAAGCTGGAGTTTTTTTGAGATGGTCAGCGTAGGGCATCTGTTTGAGTCCCATAATCCTTTCTGTGAGGTATTTTTGTGGCCTTTCCAGCTGTTGCAGATGTCGTGTGAGGTACATCCCAAAAGGTGCGTTGTACCCAATAATGGGTCTAATGAGAGCCGAGTAGAGGGGAACAAAGACCTCTTTTTTCCTAGATGAGAACCCTTTCGTGATGAGGTGTGCCATGTAGAAGGATTTCCTGACTTCTGTGGCGATGTGATTATCAAAGGAGAGACTACTGTCCACCTGAGTCCCAAGGTGTCTCATCACACCTTCGGCTTTAAGTGGACTGCCGTTTATGTGGTAGTTCATGGGGTACTGAGTTTTTACCAGTGAGGATGACCATGTACTTTTTGACACTGAGCTTGAGGCCGTGGCTCTGACACCAGGCAGCAGTCTCAGTGAGGCTCTTCTGCAAAATGTGCACGTCATTTGGGGACTCGACTATGGCACCTAATTTGCAGTCAACTGCGAACTTCGTCAGCCAGAGGCCCTCTGTGTTAGCCTGTACTTCAGAGAAGTAGATACCAAACAGGAGAGGTCCCAAGACTGAACCCTGTGGTACTCCACTTGTCACGGGTTTGAAGTCAGATTTAAAGTCTGCAACTTTGACAGTGTGGGTTGTCAGTGAGCCAGATGGCAACCCATCTTGTGACATATGGATTTATACCCAGTTTAGTGAGTTTATCTATGATTCCAGAATGGGGGATGGTATCAAAAGCCTTGGCGAGGTCAAGATAGGCTGTGTGAACTGTCTTACCCTCGTCTACGGATTTGGTGACTGTTTCAAAGAAGTTGATCAGGTTCAGGAGGCATGATCTGCCCTTCACAACCCTGAACTGGGTGGGGTCCAGAGATTGGAGGTTACCAATGTCTTTGTTTATGACTTCCATGATGATACGTTCCATGGCCTTACAAACCAGGCTCCTCAGGCTAATACAGTGATAGTTCCTGGGGTCCGTGGTGGCTCTCCCTTTGTGGAGTGCTATAACTGTTGCTGTGTGCCATTCAGTGGGTACAAAGCCTGATATGAGGCTGGGATTGAAAATGGTGTTTAGGTGGGGGGGGGGGGGCAGTTCATTCTGAAGTTTGTGTAGAATGCAGCCTGGGATGTTATCTGGTCCCATGGATGCTGTCTTCTTGGCTTTGGAGAGGGCAGTTTTTTACCTGCACAGTTGTGACTCCAGGGGCACTGCATTCTTACGGTATGGATATAGGCCCTTTTGGGGGAGAGGGGGGTAATGTTGGCACTGAACCTATCAGCCAGGATGTTGGTGATATCAGTTGGTTCTGTAATTTTTGTGCCATTGTGCTGCAACTCAGAGCATATCTGGGGGTTGCTGCTGAGATTCTTGACATAGCTATAGAATGCTTTGTGGTTGTGCTTAGAGTCAGTGACAATCTTGTTTTCATAGCTGGCTTTGGAGGATTTTATGAGGGATCTCAGCTTCTTACCGAGGCTGACTAGGGAGCTCCTCCACTCATGGGATTTTACGTTTTGCAACAGTTTCCTCCTTCTGCTGTAGAGTTTGTTTGTAGCAGGGGACCACCAGATTAGCTTCCTTTCTTTGGAGGATAGCACCTTGGTTCTGCCAGGGATAGCACAATCCATCCATTCGTGTAAGTGCATATAGAGTGCATTTGTATAAGATTCAGCAGTCGTAACTGTATTGTCCATCTGCATGGGTGTTGTGAAGTTTTCCACTTCTGTCTTAAGAAGCATGAAGTTGGCTTAGGAGAATTTTTTTTACAGTGGTTTCCTTAATGGGCGGTGGGGGCAGCATGTGGATATCTATGGTGATTAGCTTATGGTCGGATCTGACCAACGAGGAGATGACTTCAGGTGTGGAACACTGGTCACTCATGTTGGTAATGACTAGGCTAGAATATTATTGCCCCTGGTGGGGGTGTGGATAAGTTGATTCAGGGCACTGGAGTTTATGAATTCTAGAAAGCGTTGAGTAAAGGAGTTGGTACATGAGTAGTTTTCCCAGTTAATGTTGGGGTAGTTAAAATTGCCCATTATTAGGGTGTGTGGTTGAACCCTAATATTTTCCAGTATATCAAGAAAAGAGGAGTGGGAATCCTGGGGCATGGTGGGGGAATCTGTAGCAAGCTACAATATGGATTGCAGTTTTGCCCAGAGTTAGTTGCACTTGGATAATTTCAGATGCATTATGTTGGGCAACTAGCCTGGAGGTGTGGATATCCTTAATGAATATGGACACGCCTCCGCCTTGGTGTTCTGGTCCTGGTTAGATGGCCAAAAGGTATGGTATGAGTTATATCCTGGTAATACAGGGGTGCTCTCTGGAGTCTTGAACCAGGTTTCAGTCACTGCACATATATCAATGTTCTCCATTTTAAGGAGTGCCTCGAGTGAGTGCATTTTGAGGTTTAGACTTCTAGCGTTGAGTAGCATTACCCTCAGTTTTTTCTTGTATGTATCTGTTATGGTAGTGGGTTTGTCGCTTGAACCTTGCCTAAAAAAGGCACTATAGGGGCGGCAATAGCCTTAGCCAGTATCCGGAATCCCAGGGGTGACAGGTGCAGGCCATCTCTGGCAAAGCATCATGGCCTGTCGACCATGTCATCCCAGGAAGACCGATACTGTATCCCCTTGGAATGACACCAGAAGCTTAGACAATTGTTGAAGTCAATTATTTTGTCCTTGTAATATGGTATCATTCGGGGCAAAGGTAAGATGCTACTCACGGCTAGGGTCATACCTGCCTGAATTACAAGATTAGAGAGCTCCTCCATGTTTCTTTTCATGCAGTCCAGGGAGGCACATCTCAGATCGTTCACACCAACATGGACAATAACTGAGTCATTTTTGTACTTGTTTTGGAGTGACCTGAGTGCGTAGGTTATGTGGTGGATCCTGGCACCCAACAGGCAGCTAACAGTAACCTTCTCCTTGTCTATACTGGTGAGTAGAACATCAGTGTGCCTGACTATAGAGTCACCTATGACTAATGTGTTAGGCACTTTATTTTGCCTTATTGGCTGTGGGTGAGTGGCGGTCTGTGTCTTATGTGTCTTTTGGGCTGTGTTGAGCGGTGGAGGTTGCTTGCATTTCTGCTTTAGAGGTCTATGTACTTGGGTGGATTCTTATTGAGAGCCTCTGAGAATGTTTTTGTGTAGCTATGTGTGGCTTTTGGTGGTGTAGGTATAGTGGGACTATGTGGTGTGGTGCAAGTATTTACCTTCTCCTCTTGACTGAGAAGTTCAGTCTTGGGTTGAGAGAGCTTTGCCTCCAGTTTGGCAAGATAAATGCATCTCTCACAGGATGTAGTGTTGGGTGATAGGAGGAGAGGGTTGTCAGTGCACAAGGCAATTGCTACATTGTCCCAAGATGCCCAGATTCATCAGGTAAACAAGAGAGAACACTGGGAGCTGTCCCTTGGACATGCCTGGGTAATCACTATTTTCCTCTAGACAAGTAAGGGAAGTAAGTACTACAGCTGTTTTCCTCAAAGTAACTTGAGGAAGATAAGTACAAAAACTGTTAACCACTAGGAAATGAGAAAGGTTGAGTGCTTCAGTAATTTGTAGCTTATTTAGTGCTTACAACAGATCTGAACCAGTGCTGAGCACAGAAAAGCAGATTCAAGTGCTAAAATTAAGAAAATGGCTAGTTCTAGGGGAAAAACTGAAGAGCATACTTTATGGCGCTGGAAATAGTTTAATCCTACCTAAGCGGTGCTGCATGATGCTCAAAACCGCGCAAACACGGGTTTTTAGCAGAAAGATGAAAGAGATAGAAATAGCCCAAAATGGCCCAGAACTACAGTTTCTGAGTTGAAACCACTCCTCCAGTGACAGATAGGCTGTTCCAAAGCTCACCACTCTTACTGATGAACAGAGAAGCTTCCCTCTATCTTAGAAAGGTCTGGGCAACACAGGAACTTACAAAACAGCCCAAAATTCAGCAAACTCTGAAAACTGGACTTTACTAAATCTAGAAAGGTGGGAAACGAGTAGAGGGATAGGATTTTTTTTTTCAAAGTTAAAGCAAATTCAGCAATAAAAACACTTTTAACACAGAAAATAGGCTATCACACTTGGGTGTGTAGCCCTTTACAGTTAAACAGATGAAAAACACTTAAAAAATGATACTTTAAAGTGCAGACAGTATTTGGTTTCAAAAACAGTACAGATAAGTAGCAAAGTTAATAAAAAAGCGGTCGAAACAATGCAGCTAGCAATAAAACGCAAAACAGAGGTACTAAAAGTTAAACTAAAAATGATTCATTAATAATTGCTAAAACTTCTTGAAAGCATTTCATTCTAGTATCAAAAAAGAAAAATGAACACAAGTCTCCATAATTCCTTAGAAAATCTTTTCTAACAACATTCAGAAATATTTTTAACAGAAGCTTCATAAAAAAGGCTGGTGGTAACATGTATGATACTATTGACTATATTACACTACCATTAGGATTTACTGAAAGAGACATAAGAGCTTTGATAGTTTTGCAGTCAGAACATTTCTGTGAAGTAACTTGTGAAACTTTTTCAGGTGCAGAAACATTTAGGGGTGAAATAGAAAAAAAAAAAAAAAAGAGTTAACATATCAACCTGAAAAGGCTGTTTTTCAGAACTCAGGCTTGCAGTTAAAAAGAAAACTGACAGTACAATTCAGAACTTAAACAGAGGAATTTAAACGTAACCCCCGAGAAAACATGAAAAAGTGAATGACAAAGAAATGTATGGACAGGAGGATGGGAAGTGTGGGTACACTGGATACGCATAATGGAAATTTACAGCATATTTCAAATAATACATTTAAATGTGAAAAGAGTAACTGTTGCATATTGGGACCAATCAAAGGCTCGTTTCTAATGTGGGGGTGAAAAACATTAGATTCAGGAATCAAAAAAAAAAAAAAGATGTGAGCAATCTGGGGAGCAAGGCTATACTGCTTTAAAATGTAAACCTTTTGTAGGATATGTAATAATTCTGGTCATTTTAGATTTGAATGTCCAGTAATAGAAAAAGAAAACTGTGAGAAGAGAAAGGCAATATTTAGAAAACAATGCTCAGGAAAAGTGAAATGGCTGATGTAAGTGAGGAAGAAAGTGACAGAAATATGACTCAAAGATAAAGAAAAACAGTAAGAGGAAAGAATAGTGGTAGAACAGAATATAAATATAATGGGTTGCCAAGTGAAGAACAGTAATATGGTGACTCAGAAATGGGAGAAAAATAATAACAGAAAAAAGTTAAATCGATTGCAGAGAGGGTGAGAAGGAAAAGAGAAAAATAAAAACAAGACAGAAGAAAGATGCAAAAAAGGGAACAAGATGATTTACGTATTTTGCCACTAAAGGTGAATAAGTATAAGAAATGAAATGCAAGATTTAAAGGTTGTTGAATAGTGAAAGAAGACAAAGATGGGTTAATTATTTTCATTGGATGCAAGATATGTTACTCACAAAAGAATTAAGATGTATGAGGAAAAAACGATTATACAGTCAGTAGGATATGAAACATTCTGGGTGGTGGCTGTTAATAACAGAAAATGAAGTAAAAGGTATTGGCTTTAACAAGTGCAATACTGGGAAAAGTGATGATATGCAACTTGAGAAAAATGGAAATTGTGTAAAGGTAATAGTAACAATTGCCTATACAAACATGCCAGAAAAATGTATAAGAACTAAAACAAATATGCGATAATAAACATGTCAAAAGTAATAACTGGGGACTTTAACAGTACAGTAAGAAAAGAAAATGGAAAAATAACACACGATGTAAAGGTGATAAAATAAGTGATGTATGAAAATTTGAAGCTACAAAAAGTAGACAGTGGAAGTACAAAAAGAGAATTTTTAAAAGAAAGAAAGATTATGTTATGTGTTCAGGTGACATGAAGGAAGTGGCAGGCTGGGTAGAAGGTGAAGATTTATCAGATCGTAGAGTTAGTTGATAATGAAGAAAAAGAAGGTCAAGGAATAAACATGGTTAATGGTGAATGTAAGTAAAAAAATAAATAAATAAAAGGGGAAGGTAAAGGACAATGGAAGGAACACATGATAGTGAGACTGTTTTATGAAAACTGGACAAAATGGTGGATAGTGTTTAAAAAGAAATATAAAAATATTTTTTTGGAAATCAATTCAACGGTAAAAAAGAATCACAGCCGAATATGAAAACATGGTGAAAGCTTCTAAAAAACAAATGGAAGTAAAAGAGAAATAGAAAAGAAACTGTATGATAAAAATTAAGTAAAAAAATTAAGACAGTGTTTGCATAGGAAAAAGTGTTTTAAAGGGAAAGAAGCTTCACCTTTTTAGGAAAGGAGGTAAAAAGTTAGGGTAACTTGGATTGAATCATTGATGAGAATGTGGTAGTAAAATGTAAACAATAAGAAATTATGGAAATGGAAAAATGTGTAGAAAATGTACAAGAAAGAAGTTGTTGAAAGGAGGTGGAGGAAAATAAAGAAAAGTTTGGGTAGGGCAAAATATAAATTACAAAAAAATTAAATTGAAAGAACCGGAAGAGGTTATAGGAAATACTGAACAAATGGTTAAAGGAAGGGATGGAAGATAAAAAGTTATGTGCTGGGGTAATTAAATGTATATGGAAGAAAGATGAGAAAAATATTAAGCACTGGAGATCAATAACATAGAAGAATACTAATAATCTTTATGAAAATAATGCAAAAAAGAACAGAGGCTGCTTAGGAAGAGCGTCTTTATTACAACACTGAAGCTTTAGTTAATCAAATAACTAAAGCTCGATCTTGTAATATCGACAGCTAAAATTGTCGAACGGCCGATTCAACCAAGGGAAACACTTCCCCTGGCCGAATCAAAAAAAAAAACTTTACATCCGAAATCAAGTGGGGGGCTCCGCCACCCCCCTACCTAAATATACCAACTCCGAGATCACTCCAAATTGGAGAACCGGGCATACTCCACATAACAGCCAAGGGAATTTAAATCAGCCATTCGAGCTTTACTTATTTGATTAAGTAAAGCTTCAATCTTGTAATATAGAACCCTAGGAAGAAGTGATAGGGGAAGGGGTATACGGAGCAAAGGGAAACAAATTAAGGAAATATTAGTAATAAAATAAGTAAGTGATGCTATTTTAAGGGTAAATAAACATGTAAAACTGGTTGACTGTGAGGTAGCAAAAAAAGAAGTTATGTACTTACCATAATGTTCCATGTGAGTTGTTCATCTCGCCTTCATTCTTTACTGATGGGTTCGGAGCCGATCCCTCAGCTCAGAGTCAGCCAATTGCAAAGCTCGAGGTCTTCAAATAGCTCAAGGCCAAGTTCTTATCCCATGATGCACCTAGAGTTACCTCAGATCTTGTTTGTTGTGTACAATAATACCATATGTCATTCTTTCACTCCCAAGAAAGGGTATAGAAAGATTGAGCAACCAGGATGGAACCAGCATCTCGATCATCTAACAGCCCAGGAGGGGGTTGGAGGGAGGGATGTAGGAATGAAGGTGAGATGAACTCACATGAACGTTATGGTAAGTACATAACTTCTTTATGTGAAGTTGTTCTATCTCACCATTCATTCTTTACTGATGGGTTGCGTCCCAATCACCATCAATCTCGGGTGGCTCACAGGAGTATATTTCTAAGAACTGTGGATCCAAAGGAGGCCCTGTCCCTGGAGGCCTTGTCAACTTTGTAATGAGTGATAAAGGTATGAGGTTTTGACCAAGTGGCTGCTGCGCAAATGTTGTCAATAGGAAGTCTGGCAGAAAAAGCAGATGATGTAGAAACTGCTCTGGTTGAGTGAGCTTTAATTTTATGCTGCAAAGGTATATTGGCAGCTGAATAAGCAAAGGTGATGCAATCAGATAACCATTTAGACAGAGTTGTTTTAGCCACTGGTCTACCATTCCTGGAATCTGAAAATTAAACAAACAGTTGGTCTGATTTTCTGAAATCTTTTGTTCTATCTAAATAAAATCTGAGCGGTCTGTGAACATCAAGTTTGTGCAGCATGTATTCTAAATTGTTTGAATGGTTAGGGAAGAAAACTGGTAAATCAATAATATGATTGAGATTTGTTTCAGTGCAAACTTTGGGCAAGAATGAGGGGTTTGTTCTAAGCGAGACTCTGTCAGCATGGAATATCAAATAAGGAGGCTTGAAGGATAAAGCCTGAAGCTCTGGCACTCTGTAGGCAGATATAATGGCTACTAAAAAGGATGGTTTTCCAAGACAAAAATTTGAGGTGACAAGAGGAAGCTGGTTCAAATGGAGGAAGAATTATGCGGGAAAGCATAAAATTTTGATTCCATGGAGAATAAGGAGATTTCACAGGTGGTCTAATATGAAAGGTCCCTTTGAGAAAGGCTTTGGATAACTTGTGAGACATGATATTCAATCCTTCAGATCAAAGATGAAAATTAGAAATGGCAGCCATTTGAACACTAACTGTTGCTGCTGCAGCTCCTTTGTTAAAAATCATAGTCAAGAACTCTAAAATGGAGGCCACAGGGGCTTGGTACGGATCAATATTGTTTTTAGAGGCCCATAAAGAAATTTTTTTCCATTTGCTAATATAACTTCCTAGTAGAAGATTTATGAGAAGATGAGAGGATATGTTTTGTCTCATTGGAGTGGTTATGGAACCTGGCTATGATGGGAATTGGAGCAGCAAAGCTGTCAGCTTCAGGGACTGCAGAGAGGAATGAAGTTCCCCCGAGTGAGTCAGAAGGTCTGGAACTGGGTCCAGAATTCAAGGGTCCTCGAAAAGATGAAGTCAAAAAAAGGGGAACCAAATCTGAAGAGGCCAATGAGGGGCTATGAGAATGATGGTCCTTCCCAGGATTTTTGCTTTCTGTAGAACCTTGGGTATCAATGGTATCAGTGGAAAAGCATTAAGGAGATCCGGAGGCCAATTGTGAATGAGCGCATCCCTTGGGGCTTCTCCTGGAGGGGGAATCAGGGCAAAGTAGATTCTGCATTTCATGTTCATGTGACTGGCAAAGAGGTCGCAGCAAGGCTGGCCCCACCTGCGGAATATCCTGTCCGATATTTCTTTATTGAGGGACCACTCGTGAGGCAACAAGATTGCCCTGCTCAGCTTGTCTGCTATCACACTGGATTTCCCCGGGATGTGCGTTGCCAACAGAAAGCGCTGGGTGGAAACACCCCACTGCCATACTCTGAGAGCCTCAAGACAAAGGGAGCAAGACCTGGTTCCTCCTTGTTTGTTCAAATACCAGACAACCGACATGTTGTCTGCCTGAATCACAATCGTACCTAGAGGAAGAGAGTCCTGAAAGTACTGCAATGCCAAAAGTACTGCTCTCATCTCCTGGATATTGATATGCAGATGTGTCTCTTGACCGGTCCATGTGCCTTGGGCTGTCTTTCCCTGAAAATGCCCCCTCCACCCTATCAGGGAAGCGTCCATGGTCACTGTGGCCGCTGGAGGGGGTAGCACAAATGGGCGACCTATCGTGACATGAAGTGACGTCAACCACCATTGAAGATCCTTTTTGCAGGAATTTGTGATCGTTATAGTGTGAGACATGGGAAGCTCTTGGTAAGACCATTGAGTGAACAGCAGCCATTGTAGTATCCACATGTGCATATGAGCTAGTGGTATGGCTAAAATTGCTGCTGCCATCATGCCTAATAATTTCAGAACTTCTGATGCTGGTGCTCTGTCTTTTGATATCAGAATGCTGACATGCTGATGAAGAAGAAAGACTCTTTCTAGTGGAAGCCTCAGTGTGGTGATGATGGTGTCCATCTCTGCCCTGATAAAAACGATATGTTGTGATGGCGACAAGGCAGATTTTTCTAAGTTGATTGTAATGCCCAGTTGATTGTAGAGTAACAGAGTGGACTCCCTGGCCTGAATGAGTTGATGCCTGGAGGTGGCGGTAAGCAGCCGATCGTCTAGGTAGGGAAACACCTGGAATCCTAGATGCCTCAGGTGAGCTGTGACCACTGCCATGCATCTGGTGAACACTCTGGGGACTGTAGTGAGACCAAAGGGCAGGGCTCGAAACCGGTAATAATTGGCTCCCAGCTGGAAGCGCAGATGATCCCTGGATGGCCTGGCCATTTTTATGTGGTAATACGCATCCTTGAGATCTATTGAGCACATCCAATTGTCTTTCCCTAAGAAGGGAAGTATAGACTGAAGCGTGACCATCCAGAACTTCCCTTTCTTTACATATTTGTTCAGTCTGCTGAGGTCCAATATGGGTCTCCAGTCCCCCGTCTTTTTTGGAACAAGAATCTTGAGTAAGTTCCGAATCCTGTCTGGTCTGCTGGGACTGGTTGGATGACTCTTTTTGTTAGCAATGTTTGGACCTCTATTGTTGTTTGTTCCCTGTAACTGGGTGGAACGTTCGGGATTTTCCTTATGGGTGAAGGGGGTGTGGCGAATGGGATGAAGTATCCTCTGGAAATGATACTTTGTACCCTGCTGTCTTTTGTTATTTTGAGCCAGGCGTCTGGATGCAAAGATAAGCGACCCCCAACAGCCTCCAGAGTAGGACAGTCAAGCCTCTTTTCAGAAGCACTGGTAGGGCTTCCCAGAGAAGTGATCTCTGTCGCCCTGGTGCTGCGGACCCCCTCTGCCGTGAGGGTGGCATCTTCCATTATTTCCCCTTCCTCTGCATCTGGAGGGGGGGTTTGCCACGTGTGTCCTGAAAGGCTTCTTGGGCTTTTCAGAACCTCATTTTTCCTCCCCTTTGACCCTTAGGGTAGGGTCGGGTTGGATGGAAAAACGGACCCCGACGGCAGACAGTGTCTTTCCATCCTGTTCACACCTGGTCAAGGTTTCCTTCACTTCAGGCCCGAAAAGGGATGAGCCATCAAAGGGGGTATTCACGAAGGAAGAATTGAAGGGCTCTGCAAAGGAATACAAGTGCATCCAGGAGTGTCTCCTAAGAGCAACTCCTGTACCCACTGCCCTACTCGTTCCATTGGCTGCATATGAGATGAGGCGCATGGATGAGTTTACTACAGAACTGAGGGTAGCAAGCTGGGTGGCAACTTTGTCAGAAGCTACTGTATCCTGAAGAGCATCTCCTAGCTCCTTAAGCAGATCTCTTTGTAACCTGTAAATGGGTTAAGTAGAGCGAATGAAGAGCAAAGGTCGCTGAACTAAACA
This sequence comes from Protopterus annectens, assembly GCF_019279795.1. Taxonomy (NCBI): domain Eukaryota; kingdom Metazoa; phylum Chordata; order Ceratodontiformes; family Protopteridae; genus Protopterus; species Protopterus annectens. Next base: position 379,972,064 of record NC_056750.1, read on the forward strand.
TGCACTTCCCATATCTATCCATGATCCTGGAGTCTCTGTTACGAGGATGGATAGACGAGGAAGTCTCAGACATTTCCTTTTTGGTGGCTGCCACTGCCATTACCATGATATCAACTGGAACACCTTTTGTTAAAAATGACTTGTCAAGGGGGGCACAAATGAACATAAAATTAACTTATTAGGCCTCCTAGGGACAGGCTCCATAGTATCCAGAGACTCCCATGCCCTTCAGGAGACCAGCTGCATCAGCTCATCGAAGGGCGGAGACATTCAAGAAGTGGAGGGCTGAGACCCGAAAGCCTTCAGGAGAAAGTACAGTTGTGTACACTTACCATAAATGTAGATGTTCGACTGTATTCACTGTTGCAGTCCTAACATATGAGTTATCTGGCTCCTGGTAGCCCTCAGTCGGCCTGAATACCAGAGTCCTCGGTATATGATGTTGGCTGCCGCCGGTTGTAAAACTGATGTCAGAACGTCAAGTATAAAGGGAGGCAGCCGACGCCATTTCCTCAGTTATTTCTTGCCTTAACTGTCAGGAGCCCCCAAAAGAAGACTAACCCAGGAAGGAAACACCCTTGAAACATGTCATACAAAAAATAAAAATATATAGTCTGTGCCTTAGGATAAAAGGGGGAACGGAACGTGGGAAACCAGGACTGCAACAGTGAATACACTCGAACATCTACATTTATGGTAAGTGTACACAACTGTACTATGTTCTTCGTGTTTCACTACTGCAGTCCTAACATATGGGTTGATTCCCAAAGCCCAGGAAAAAAACAAAGGGGGGAGGAAGGATCATAGAGTAAGGGTTGGCAAGAAGGCCCTGCAAAACTGCAGAGGCAAAACCAGCCCTGGATTTAGAAAACAAAGGTAAATTGTAATGCTTTATGAAAGTATGGACAGAAGACCAAGTAGCTGCTTCTAGAATGTCCTTAGTAGGCACACCTCTCAGAAAAGCTGCAGAGGTAGAGGCTGCTCTAGTAGAATGGGGCCTAATACCCTGAGGGGGAACCTTCCCATGCTGTAGGTAACAAAAGTGAATACAATGAGCAATCCATTTGGAGTTGATTTGTTTCGAAATAGCTTTACCGTGAGCCCCAGGAGCAAAGCTAACCAACAACTGTTCAGATTTTCGAAAGGATTTAGTCCTGTCTAAGTAAAATCTCAGCTGTCTAGGCACATCAAGAGAGTGCAGAATCCTTTCCCTTTTATTCTGGGGATTGTTAAAAAAGGTAGCCAAGTGAATAGACTGGTTAAGGGTTAAACTGGAAACCACCTTAGGCATAAAGGAGGGATTAGTTCTCAGAGAAACCCAATCTGAATGAAAAATAATGAAAGGTACTACTGCTATTAAGGCGTGCGGCTCCGAAACCCTTCTGGCTGAAGTAATAGCCAAAAGAAAAGCAGTCTTCCAGGAGAGAAACTTCAAATCTGCAGAGGCAGCTGGTTCAAAGGGAGTTAGAGTAAGCTTTTCCAGGACAAAATTAAGATCCCAAGCAGGAGTAGGGGCTCTTCTGGGAGGTCTAAGATTGCTAGCTCCCCTCAGGAAATGTTTCATCAAGGGGTTAGAAAAAATGGGTTGTTCAAAAGAACAATGATCAGAAATTGCTGAAGCATGAATTTTGATTGAGGAAAAGGAAAGTCCACCATTAAGCAAGCCTGCTAGGTAATCAAGAATGAGGGAAAGAGAAGGATGAGAAGAGTCTTGTCCTTTAGCCTGCATCCAAGAGCAAAATCTCTTCCATTTATCTGCATAGGATTTTTTGGTGCTAGCCTTCGTGGCCTCATGAAGAACTTCAACCACCTGTTAGGAAAGATTTAAAGTATTAGCCAGGCAGTTAAATGCAGAGTTTGAAGATGAGGATGAAGAAACTTTCGCCCTTCCTGAACCAACAGATCCGCTACCAGGGGAAGATGCCAAGGCTGAGCCTGGAAAGGGCTGCAAAGAAGGGGATACCAATGCTGCCTGGGCCAATTTAGTGCTATAAGAATAGCCTTTGGTTTTTCATCCCTTATCTTTAGCAGCACTCTGGGAAGAAGAGGCAGAGGAGGGAATGCATAAATTGAGAGTTGTGTCCATGGGAAGGACAGGGCGTCCACCCTCCAAGCTTTGTTGTGAAACTCTCTGGTGCAGAAAGTTGAAAGGAGATGACTGGTGTGAGAGGAGAAAAGATCCACTTGTGGAGTGCCCCAATACTGAGTGATGAGATGGAAAATGACCTTGTTCAGCTGCCACTCATGAGGATCCAGAAAGTACAGTTGTATACCTACCATAAATGTAGATGTTCGAGTGTATTCACTGTTGCAGTCATTACTCTTGGGTTATACTGCTGGCAGGCTACCCGCAGTTGGCCTGAATTCCAAAGTCTTGGTTCGGCATCTGTTGCTGTCGCCTCTTTCCTGATGTCAGTGCGCCAGGGGTATAAAAGATGCAGCCAACGCCATTTTCTTCAGTTTTTCTTGCCCCATATGTCAGGTGCCTCCAAAAGGGTAAGCTAAATTGATTATGCCAATAAACATGCATGCACTAAAGTACACATTTCCTTCATCTACAAGCAAATACACCACATAGGTTGTATATGACAGAGAAGTACAGATAAGATCCAGCAAATGAAAGGGGGATGGTGGGAGGGTAACCCAGACTGCAACAGTGAATACACTCAAACATCTACATTTATGGCAGGTACACAAATGTACTATGTTCATCGTGTTTCACTGTTGCAGTCATTATTCTTGGGTTGAATCCTAAAGCTGAGGATGGGTGGCTGGGCTAAATAGGATTAGGAGAGGCTATGAGGCCCTGCGGAACTGCAGTGGCAAAGCCTGCTCTGGATTTAGAGTAGAGAGGTAAGTGGTAGTGCTTTGTAAAAGTGTGCACTGAACTCCAAGTTACAGCCTCTAATATATCTTTGGTTGGTACTCCTCTGAGGAAGGCTGCTGCTCTGTTAGAATGTGGTCTAATGCCCTTAGGCACTAATTTGCCATGCTGTGAGTAGCAGAAATGAATGCAATGGCCTATCCATTTTGAAATAGTCTGTTTTGAGATAGGCTTTCCTTGTGATCCTGCAGCATATGCCACTAAAAGTTGCTCAGCCTTTCTGAAAGCTTTAGTTCTGTCCAAGTAGAAGCGTAGCTGTCTGTGTATGTCCAAAGAATGCAGAAGTTTCTCACCCTTGTTCTGTGGGTTTGGATAAAAGGTAGGCAAGTGGATGGTTTGGTTAAGGGCCACACTGGACACCACCTTAGGCATAAATGTAGGGTTCATCCTTAGAGAAACCCTATCTGGATGGAAAATGATAAAAGGTTCCACAGCCATGAGTGCCTGTAACTCCGAGACTCGTCTTGCGGAGGTTATTGCTAGGAGCAGAGCTGCCTTCCAGGATAAGAATTTTATAGCAGCTGTTGAGGCTGGCTCAGAAGGAGGTGGTGTGAGTTTTTCCAAGACATAACTGAGGTCCCATGCAGGTATTGGTGCTCTCCTTGGAGGTCTTATGTTTTTGGCCCCTCTGAGGTACTGCCTTATTAATGGATGAGAAAAGATAGGTGGTTCCGTATTGTAATGGGCTGAAATGGCAGAGGCATGAATCTTAATTGATGAAAAGGATAGGCCTTTGTCCAGCATCTCAGTTAAGTATTGTAAAATCTGAGTAATATTTGGTACAAACGTGTCAATACCTTGTGCCTGGTTCCAAGCAAAGAATCTCTTCCATTTTTCTGCATAAGATTTTCTGGTACTGGGCCTCCTGGCCTCCAAGATAACATCCATTACAGCTTTGGAAAGAGGAGTGTTCTGAATGACATTATCCGCCATGCTGCCAGATTTAAGGTCCTGAGTTGGCTGTGTGGGATCTGATTGTTTTGTTGGGTCAGTAAGTGAGGAGTTTGGGGAAATGTCCAGGCTGGACCTTGAGACAAGTTCTTTAGGATTGGGTACCAGTGCTGGCGTGGCCAGTCTGGGGCAATCAGTATCATTTTTGGCTTCTCTTGTTTGACCTTTAGGAGTACCTTGGGGAGGAGAGGCAGTGGAGGAAAGGCATATACTGTTAGGTTTTTCCAGCTGAAGGATAGGGCATCCACTTTCCATGCTTGCTTGTGATAAATCCTTGTACAGAATCTCCATAGTTGGCAGTTGTGGGGGGAGGCAAATAGATCTATGTCTGGGCATCCCCATTTCCTTGTTATCATGCTGAAGACTTGTGGGTCCAGTTTCCACTCGTGGGGATCCATGAGGTTTCTGCGTAGTTCGTCTGCCAGAGTATTTATTTTTCCTGGCAGGAATTGTGCTTGCAGGTGAACTTGATAAGTCAATGCTGTGTCCCACAAAGTCATGGCTTGTCTGCAGAGGGGGTAGGAATGTGTGCCTCCCTGCTTGTTTATGTACCACATGACTGTAGTATTGTCAGTCTTTATCAGTAGCTGTCCTGGATGAAGTGGATCCTTGAAGGCTGTCATGGCATTCTGCACAGCTAGCATCTCTTTTTGATTGATATGAAGATGCATCTGGCTTGCGGGCCATGTGCCTTGAATACATTTTCCTGCCATGTGGGCCCCCCAGGCATAATCTGATGCATCCGTTGTTAGTGTCTGCCTGGCTGTGGGTAAAGTAAATGGCTGTCCCTTGTTGTGGTGACAGGCCTGTGCCCACCATCGAAACTACTATTGCAGGCAGGGAATGAGGGTAATTAATGCTTCCAGGCTGTGGCAATGTTGAGTCCAAACACTTTTTAGATACCACTGTAGTTTCCTCATATGCAGTCTGGCATATGGAATTAGCAGAATGCAGGATGCCATGAAGCCCAAAGCCTGCAGAATTTTTCTTGCAGATAACTGGGTCTTTATTGCCAACAATTCGAAGTAAGAAGTCAGTTGCCTTTGTTTCTCTGGCTTGAGATAAGCCATCTGGGCAGTTGTATTTAAGCTTGCACCCAGGAATATTATCTTTTGAGAGGGTACTAGTTTTGATTTCTTTTCGTTTACTGTGTACCCTAGGCAAACTAGTAATCTTTTTACAAACGCCAGATGCTTTAGTAGAATGTCTTTGTTCTCTGCTTGAATAAGGCAGTTGTCTAAGTAAGGATATATTTGAATTCCTCTTTGTCTGCAAAATTAAATTACTGGTGCCAGGCACTTTGTGAAGACTCTGGGAGCAGTAGATAAGCCAAAGGGCAGTGCAGAGAATTGGTAGTGCATTGAGCCATCTATGAATCTGAGGTATCTTCTGCAAGACTGTCTGATTGGGACATGCAGGTATGCCTCTTTTAGGTCCAAAGTTACGAGCCAAGCCTTGTTGCCCAGCATGGGCAGTAGCTGCTGCAGAGTCAACATTTTGAATTATTTTGGAACGTCCAGAAATGTGTTTAGGATAGACAGGTCCAGTACTGGTCTCCAGGCTTTGTCCTTTCTGGGCACCAAGAAAATTTGTGAGTAAAGTCCTTGTCCCTGCTCTTGCTGTGGTACCCGCTGAATGGCCCTCATGTCCATGAGGGATGAAACTTGCTTTTGTGCCTCTGCCAATTGATTGTGTGGCAGGTCTGGCATAACTTTTGCCCTTGGCAAGGTGTGAAAGTGGAACCTGTAGCCCTGAGACACTATGTTCAAGACCCATTTGTCCTGGGTAATCATGTGCCAATTTGGTGAAAAAGTGCTAGTTTTCCCCCTAAGGGGGCTGCCAAAAGATAAGTGCTTGGTTCTGTCAGAGGAAAGTCATTGGGACTGTTTTCTGTAAGATTGTGATGTGTCTTCTCCGCTTTTGGAGGTAGAAGCACCCCCATTGCTTAGGCCTGTATGAGCCTTGGGGCTGGGATCTGCCCCTGGGGTGTCTGTATCTGCCTCTTTGTGGCCTTTCTGACACTGGAAAGGACCAATTCTTTGTAGGCCAGTTCCTGATAAATCTGGGGGGCTGTACGTGTAAGAAATCCTCAACTGTCTGCATGGATTTCGCTTTATCCTCCATTTTCTTCAACACCTCTTCTGCCTTAACACCAAACAAAGTATCATGCTGTAAAGGAGCATCCAATAATTTTGCTTTAACATGATCAGGCAGATTCTGTTCCTTTAACCAAGCATGCCTTCTAATGACTGAACCCGTAACAGCGGCCCTGCAAGAGGCCTCCAGTGAATCAAAACCACATTGCAAAGTATGCTTTGCCACTTGTTCAGCTGCATGCAATAAATCCTGCATTTCCTTGTTTTCAGAACATTCAGAATTTGTCAACATTTTCTGTTTAAACAATGACATTAAGTACTGCTGATATTTAAGCATATGAAACTGACAATTTAAAGCCCTTACAGCCAAGATAGCAGAAGTGTAAACTTTTTCCCCCCATATGTCCAGTGCCCTAGAATCCCTATCAGAGGGGACAGGGTTTTTTGCAGTGGAAGCCTTGACTCCTTTGGGACCCTGAGAAATGGTTTCTGGGTCAGCAGCAGGGTTTTTATACAGAAATTTATGAGATTCTGGAACCCTGTAGTATCTGTCTGGCTTTGCATGTGCAGGGAGTAAAGAGTCAGGAAAGAGGCCGGACTCTGAAAATACATCATCTACAATGTCTAAAACAGGTGGAATAGCAAGAGGTCTGTGCTGAGGTAGTAAAAGAAAGTCTCTGAGCCTTTTCTTAGATTCTGAGTAATCTTGGCTCTCCCAGTGAAAATGCTCCCTCATGGCATGCAGGGTTCCCCAAAAGAATAATCCTCAGGAGGAGAGGCTGAAGGAATAGATTCTTCAGCATCAGAATCCTCATAGGGAGGAAAAGAGTATTCCTGTTCAGAAGAAGAATCAGAGGAAATTGAAACCTGATCAGAAGAGTCATATTCTGTCGCTTGCCTAGGCCTCTTATCAGGAGGGGGATGGGAACCCCTGATCAAAGTAATTAGGTCTTCGGCCATCTTAAGCATCTGTTTCTTAGGCATGGAAGTCTGTCCAGGAGAATGCTGTACTTGTTTCTTTGTCTTTAGAGCTGTTTTAATCTTTGAAGCTGATGTTGGCTTGACATATAATTGTGTAGGTCTGAAAACACCCCCAGAAGCCGATGCCTGCTCAGCGGCTCCAGACCCATCTGAGGGAATATTTTCTGAGAGTCCAATACCTTGAGTATCCAGAGGCTTGTCGGCTCCACATGGGAGTCAGAGGCGGCCTGTGGCTCTGAGGTAGCGGGCGTCAGGGGCTGCGAAAGCGCCTCACTGAGAACCAGCGAACCAGCGACTGGCCTAGTTGAGGCCTCGTTGTCGGTTTTGGACCTCGGATGCCTGTCCTTTTCCTTGCTTTTTTTATAAACTCCAGTCGTCGGCTGTTCCGACGGCATTATATAATTAAACCTTCGGCCAAAGTAATGAATGGCAAAATCGTACTGATGCTTAATAGTGCATTGGTTAAATCTAGCACAAACCCGGCAGCTAGCAATGTCGTGATCAGGGCCTAAGCAAGGAATACAGTAAGAATGAAAATCCTTATGAGGTATTTGCTTCCCACAAAAAATACAATTATTAACTTTTTCTGACATTGGTCTGGAGCAAGAAAAATGTTTCCACAACAGGGTACTTAGCTTTAATGAAGACTTCAGATCGGAAATTCAATTTTGAAAATCTCAGGAGTCGGCGGACCAGCACTTGCGAACTGCTTTTGCTTCAGGCACCGCGCGGCAAGAAAGACTGTAGCAAATGGCGTCGGCTGCATCTTTTATACCCCTGGCGCACTGACGTCGGGGAAGAGGCAACAGCAACCGACGCCAGACCAAGGCTTTGGAATTCAGGCCGACTGCGGGTAGCCTGCCAGCAGGATAACCCAAGAGTAATGACTGCAACAGTGAAACACGATGAACATCATGCCTGCTCAAATGACCCGCCAAGGAGTTTAGCCTCCCTGGAATATACTGGGCTATTAGATGTATGCCCATGGAAGCTGCTATGGAACATAATCTCGTGCTTTGTCTACACAAGGGGTAAGAGTGAGTCCCACCCTGCTTGTTGATGCATCACATGACTGTGGTATTGTCTGTCCTGATCAGCAGGGTCCCAGGGTAGAGTAGGTCCTTGAAAGCCAGCAAGGCCTGCTGCACCGCCATCAATTCTTTTAAGTTCATGTGTAGATGAATCTGCTGGGTGCTCCAAGTCCCCTGTATGCCCTTGCCTTACAGATAAGCCCCCCATGCAAAATCTGAGGCATCTGTGGTGAGAGTCTGGCTGTCAGGTGATGGGCGGAAAGGCAGACCCTTGTTCTGAGAACAGGCTGTCGCCCACCAGAGGAACTCCATTTGCAGACAGGGAATTAGGGGAAGAATCAAGTCTAAGTCCTGTGTGTGTTGACACCAAATATTCATGAGGTACCATTGAAGTTTTCTCATATGCAGCCTTGCATATGGGATCATCAGAATACATGAATCCATGAACCCCAGTGCTTGCAGGAATTGCCTTGCAAAGAGCTGGGTCATGCTTGCTAAGTTCATGAAGTAAGCCAAAAGATCATCTTGCTTATCTTTAGGGAGGAATACCATCTGGGTGGCTGTATTCAGGCTCACTCCCAGGAAAACAATCTCCCTTGCAGGAACCAACTTTGACTTCTTTTTGTTGAGAGTGTAACCCAAAGAGGTGAGAATGTTCTTCACGAAGTCCAAATCTTTTTCTAGTTGTTCTGGGGAGTTTGCTTGAATGAGAAAGTCATCCAGGTAAGGATAAATTTGAATGTTTTTCTGCCTGCAAAAAGCAGTGGCTGGAGCCAGGCACTTCGTAAAAACTCTGGGAGCAGTAGATAAGCCAAAGGGCAGTGCAGAGAATTGTAAGTGTTGCTCCTCAGCCCTGAAACGAAGGAACTGTCTGCAACTTTCCCTTATTGGAATGTGCAGATAAGCCTCCTTGAGATTCAGAGTTACCAGCCATGAATCCTTGCCCAGCATGGGTAGTAACTGTTGAAGAGTGAGCATCTTGAATTTGGAAATCACCAGAAAAGTGTTTAGAATAGACAGACTCAGAATAGGGTGCCAGGTGCCCCCCTTTTTGGGTACCAGGAAAAGTTTTGAATAAAAACCTAGGCCTGCCTGATTTGCAGGAACTGGTAGAGAAGAAATTTGATTTTCTACCTATGCCCTGAGAGCTCTGGGTATGTCTGGGTACCCTTGTAGAACAGGGAAGGTGTGAAAATAAAACTTGTAACATTGGTTTACTATATTGAGCATCCATTTGTCGTTTGTGATGGTAGACCATACCTCTGCGAACGTGGCTAACCTTCCCCCCAAAGGAAACCTAGGGCCTGCAGAGGTAGGCACAAGAAGGCCGGAGTCATTGAGAATGCTTGCTTTGGGAAGTTGGCTTAGAACTCCCTGATTTAGCAGAAGAAGAATGCCATTGTTTAGTCCTTTGAGGGGGCACATAACAGAGAGCGGGGGTGTATAAGGGTGGCACAGTGGTGCGGCGTTTAGTGTTGTCACCTCACAGCAAGAGGTTTTCCAGCTCGATTCATGGCTGGGGTGCCTTCATTTCAGAATCTGCATGTCCTCCCTGTGTTCATGTGGCTTTCCTCTGGGTGCTCTGCTTTCCTCCCACATTCCAAAGACATGAGTCTTTAGAGTTTCTTCCCGGGCCTCCACTAAAAATGGGCTCTCTCCCAGTCGAACTTTCCTGGTAAATAAATATTAAATAAAAATAAATAAAATAGACCAGTGCAAGATATAATAAAAAACAAACATTTGAAATAGCCAACTACAATACGACTTACTTCTAGGTCTAACAATCTGAAATCCAAGAACAGCAGCAAATTACTCTGACAAAATAATATTTGGGAATGTACCAAGGGACCCCTAAGTATGGTCAAGCTAAGTTGTGCACAGTTAGCAATAGCACTGAAATCAGCAAGAAAAGCTGTTGCCTCACAAGCTAAACAACAATTAAAACACACTTCCCTGGTGTTTGAAAAGCATGAAGAAAGGAGTCAAATCCAGTAAAAACAGGTAAAATCTGGTTCCAGCAGGAGCTCAGATGCACAGCTTGCAGCACCCCAGACAGAAGGAAAGCAAGTTGCATAAGCTCAGCAATATACAAAGAAAATTGAAGCAGTCAATCAAAATACAACTTGGTACCAGGATAGAAGTAATTGTAACTCCCAGAATTAGGAGTTATGTACTTACCATAACTTGGTATCTATGTTGTCCATTTTCAGTCTTACTTACTGATAGGTTAAGGATTTGACCCTCAGATCGGACTTAGCCATATTTCCAAGATTTTTGATCCTAGTCTCAAGCTTCTCTCTCTTCCCATAATGCAATACACCATCCCTAACTCCTCAAATTGAGTTTGCTGCCTACTGATTTACAGAGATGAGACAGACAAATAAAAAGAAACTGAGGCTCCAACTAGGAACATGAAAGTTCCTATATCATCCTAGATCCTTCTAGGGAATGACAAGGCTGGGGAACAGCTGGGAGGGGAGTGAAAATGGACAACACAGATGTCAAGTTATGGTAAGTACATAACTCCTAAATTTGATGTTGTCCTTTTCATTCTTTCTCACTGATGCGTCAGAGTCCTCAGATCCAAAACTCTAGGGAGGCCTTCAAAGAAGACAATGTCGGAGCACTATCAAACGAAGGAAGCTCAGCTTCTGGACACAATGTCCAATTTGTAATGTGTCACAAAGGTATGAGTCTTTGTCCAAGTGGATGCAGTGCAGATATCATCAACAGAAGCTTCTGAAGAAAAAGAGCAGATGAGAAAGCCACAGATCTGGTAGAATAGGCTCTACAAGAGTGAGGCAACTCCAAACCATTTTGGGAGTAATCAGCAAAAAACAGTCAGTAACCCATTTGACCAGGGTAATTTTGGAGACTGTTTGATCTAAGGATTTAATCCAAACTAAGCCGGACAAGCTGCAGTAAAAAGGTTTAATTGTATTCCGAATCACACTACTGACTTAAAACATTTGAAATAGCAAAGAAACAAATGCAGTAAGTGCTTTCATTTGGCTACAAATGGATAATAATTATTTTTCAGAATGTTTAAGGAAGAATTTGGTTCCTAAGGGGTTACGCGTTTGGCGTTACCCCACCCGCCTTGAAGCCAATTCTACCTAACATACTGATTTAATCAAGCTTTTTGATAAGTTTGGGGCTGATTATATGACTTTGGTCATAAATGAAAATTAAAGAAAAATTGATTCATTATCAAAGAAAGCTAGTGAGATGGACTATTTGGTCAAGAGCGATCCTGCTTTCAATAACAATGACTGTAATTATGAGAGAATTTTTAAATCAATTGATGAGAAAATAAAAATAATTAAAGATAGAAAATTGAAAAAACTTTTAAGAGATGGAAATGCTTATGCAACTGGTTCTGCCTACCCCCCACCTCCGTCTTCACAACAATGGGGTTCCAAATTACCCAATGTCATGGTCGGGAATGACAACAAGTTTATCCCAGACAACAGCTTAGATGATATTGAAGTGGAAGATGATCATTTTTTTAGAAGCAAGTGCCTTTCCACCACTCAGGAGGTCAGAAAGACTACAACAGAAACAACATCAGGCCCCGTATCCCAATCAAATGTATGGATGGGGTACGATGGGCCAACAACAACTGAAAGGTGCATACTCGAACAGGGGGAGGAACAGCAACAGGGGCCTGTGGAGAGGGCGCAAATAAGAGAAATGGATGCCTCATCAAACCTTAGAGTTTTAACTAATAAAACAAAAGACTTTAAGGTGTATAATTTCTCACAATATGAATTTGATGAGTCCATTTGTGATTTGTTATCGAGAGGGCTGACCTTTATACCAAATTGAAAGATGAATTTGGTAAATTCAATTATCAATTTAAAATGATTTGTGTGGAAGTTGAATTTGGGTTTATTGTTTCAAACTAATGAACCCATCATAAACCCATTTTACATTTCTAATACCTACAATCCCCCACTACACCCAACTTTGGAGATGTTTGAAAGAACTTGTGAGCTCGATTTACGAGCTCTTGCATCTTCTCGGACATACTATAAAAATAACTTGGGCAAGTCTGAAAACATCAACTTGAATATGTTGATGGAATTAAAGGGGGTAAGATTAATAAAACCTGATAAAGACGGAGGGATGACATCTGACTACAATACCAAAATGGAAGAGATATTGAATAGTAATACTTATACAGTAAGTTCCATAAATGAACTAAATTGAGCTTACAGGCTTATCAGGGAAATTTTACATGACTTATTCATTGATGGTGACATTAATATTGAAGAATTTAACTTCATGAATGTGCTCCATCCTAGGACACCGGTTTTATGCGGTGTCCCGAAAATTCATAAAGACATCATCAGTCCACCAATGAGACCAATAGTGGACGCCCAGGGGTCTATAACATATCCAATTGCAAAATTTTTAGATGGTAAATTGAAGGTGGTATTACAAAGTGAAAGCCATTTTTGCAAGGATTCTTGGGATTTTTTTGTCTAGAATGGAAGAAGCGAATTTTGGAGAATATTATATGTTTATTACCATCGATGTAAAAGACTTGCATTCAGTAATCCCACATATACAGGACATTGAATGGGTAAATTCATACTTACTTAGGAAAGGACTTCCACAAAATAGTATCAATTTGTATGAACAACTTTTTGAAGTGGTCCTTTATAATAATTTTATATTATTCAATGACAACCTGTATTTACAAAAAGAAGGTGTAGCCATGGGGTCCCCCTGCAGGGGGGCTCTATACCAACATAATCATGTGTGTTTGGGTAAAATTGTTTATTTTTGAATCTCCCTTCTATAAGTGGTGTAATGTTTACTTACGTTTCTTGGATGATATTTTTGTGCTGTGGAGTGGTGAAGAACATAAGTAGATGAATTTCTAAAATATATAAATAATACAACTTCCTTTTTAAAATTCACAGCTGTTAAAATCATTGACAGTATATCTTATTTAGATGTTTTCTTGAGAAAGGATTATGACAACCGTGTCTATTTATCAGAAATTTTTCACAAAGAAACATATAGTAATAATTTTTTACATTTTGATAGTAGTCATTCCTATACTCAAAAGAGGGCTGTTCTAAACGGACAATTTGTCAGAGCAGCTAGAATGGTTAGCAATAGGGATGATTTCATTTCAGAATGTAATGTATTGAAGAATATGTTCACACACAGAGACTATCCTTATATAATGATTGACAACATAATGACCGAAGTCATGACAAAATGTGACAGTGGGTATTTTAAGCCTTTATTAGGAGGGAATTCATTCTCCCACTAGTATAAACACATCAGATGTTACATGTTCTAACTTGAGTATTCTAGATAGCAATGAACAAAATGAATTATATAGTATAAGTAATAATAACGTAAATAATTTTGCGAAGAGTTTTATTACCACCTTTAGCACTGATAGTAATTCTATACGTATTATTTTTAAAAATTGGAATTTATTGATAAATGATAATTCTATGCATAATAAATTTGATTTTAATCGGACTATAGTTTATAAAAAAGGATTTACTTTAAAAAAAATGCTTTGAAACCTCATGCAACACTAGGTGTGGTATTATGTATAAGTGTGGAAGGTGTAAATACTGTAGATATGTATTAGAAATTAGCTCAGTATTTATAAATGGTAATATTATCAGAGTATCGGGGAAAGTTAATTGTAACACTGAAAGAATAGTTTACTGTGCCATATGTTCTTCTTGTGCTAGTTTTTATGTCGGGAAAACCGAGCGCAAACTAAAAGAATGGATGGGAGAACATATTAGGGCGATTTGCGATAAAACTGAAACCAATGCTTTGGCAAAACATGTAAATGCATATTCCTCACATTCATTTAAATTTGTAATTCTGGACACTATACAATTAGACAAGGGGGGGAGCATGGCAAGCTTTATTAGAAAAAAAATGGAACTAAAATGGCAAATTAAATTGAATGCACATTGTTGGCCAGGATTAAATGGTGTACTTTCTGCTGGGAGTATTTTAAGACAGATAATACTATCAGGTACGGTTAATTGCTTTTATTGGTGTGTGTCATGTTTATTACAGACAGTATTTACTATATTTATACCAATATCCATATATAATTCCATTTTGGACATGTAGTAGCTTAGATAAATACATTTTCATCAAGGTCATATATATTTATATATTCATACATTTTTTAAGAAATTGCATTTAATACTGTGTACATTGTTGAGTTAATTTATTGGATTATATAAAAAAATGAAATTACTGGTTGCAACAGAAAGGATTAGTATTTTAAAATGTCTTTGAGGGGTTAATTTGTTTAAGAGGGAAATTTTCTAAGAGGGAAATCGACCAGTGCAATTATGTAGCGAGCCACTTGTTATTTAAAGAACAGGAAATGACAGCTTCTTTGTCAGAGGGCATTTGGCATAACCAAACGAAAGCGCTTACTGCATTTGTTTCTTTGCTATTTTAAATGTTTTAAGTTAGTGGTGTGATTCGGAATACAATTACACCTTTTTACTTCAGCTTGTCTGGCTTCATTTGGATTATTGATTTACAGTGCTCTTATTGCCTTGACGTAAGGATTTAACAGAAAAGACACAAACAGTTGGTCAGTCTTTCAGTACTGTTGGTGCTGTGAAGGTACAAACGTAATTTTCTATGAACATCAAGAAGATGCAATATGTATTCACCCTTATTAGAAAAGTTGGTAAAGGAAAGCTGGCTTGATTAATGTTCGTTTTTGTGATTATTTTTGGGCATAAAGGAGGGACTGGTCCAGAGGGTCACCCCATCTGAAATATAAGTAAAGAGGCTTGGCATACAAAGGTCTGAAACTCTGAAATTCGTTTTGCCAATGTAATGCTACCAAAAAGACTGATTTACATGAAAGAAATTTCATATCACAATTGCTTGTTGGTTCAAAGGATTTCTGAGTCATTCCCCGAAGAATAACCGTGATATCCCAAGGAAAAGAGAGGTCTTTAATGAGAGGTCTAAGCAGAAAGATTCCATTCATGAAAGCTTTACATAATCTGGAAATCGTCAAGAAAGGAATTTGTTTCCAGATTGAATATTCAAAAACAGCTGCTAACAGAAGTTTAATTAAAGAATTGTTCTGGGAAGCCAGAACTACTTCACAAATAGAGGAAGTGAGCCTGGACCATCGTACTATCACTGGAATTGGAGAAACCATGCAGTTAATTTGAGGGCATGGAGATTGGGATACCTGATCTCTGATGAGTGTAATAGTAGATCCAGATTGTGCTCCGGAATCCATGGAGGATATTTCAGAAGGGACCAGGGAAAGGGGATTCATACCTGACGAGTTCAGGAGGGGGCAATGAGGATAACAGAGCCCTTCAGTCTGTTGGCTTTTTGCAGAAATTTTGGATTAATAATAAAGGTGGGGGCCAACTGTGAACCAGAGCTTCCCTTGAAAACTCCCAGAAGGGAGAATCAGAGTGAAGTGTGTGTAACTGCAATAGCCCATAAAATGAGAGCTTCCTGGAAGGCTTGAAAGGTTAGAAGAACTGGGGGGGGGGGGCCTGAAGTCTGGACCATCCTTCACTTAACATGCACCCCCACCATAGTTGGGGAGCATCTGTGGTCACTGTGGCTAATAGTGGAGGAAAAGAGAACAGTTTGCCCAAAAATGTGTCCTCTGACTGGATCCACAAATGAATATGACTTTTGCAAATTCGAGTGCGTTTTATGTAAAAAGAGAGGCTGGTAAAGAATAGACCATTGTACCATCAAAGTCTACTGCAGGATTTGCATGAAAATTCTAGTTAGAAGAGCTAGAATAATGGCAACTGACATTGAATCATTGGCTAAAAACAGTAGTTTCCTTGAAAGGAAGATACAAAATGGCGAGTCCTACATCTAGTTTCTCAATGTGGAGATGCCCCTGGGTGGTATCACCAAACTGAGTTCCTATGAAAAATCCCAATTCTGTACGGGTGTCGATTTCAGTTTGGCTATATCTTCTGTAATGCCCAGGGATTTGGAGGGTGGGCAAAACAAGTAACCCCTGCCTTGTAGATGTTGATGTCTGGTTGGGACAGTGAGAAGCCAGCCATTTCAAAATGAAAACAGCTGGAATCTGTCTAGTCTCATGAGAGCTGTCATGACTACATAGCATTAAGTAAACACCCTGGGAACTGTGGTGAGAATAAAGGGCAGTAATCTCAACTGGTAGTGACTGGCTCCCAGTCGATAACGCAGAAGTCTGACAGAATGCCTACCTATTTTAATGTGGTACTGTGCATTCTGGAGATGCACTGAGTACAATCAATTGATAAAAAACCACTGAAGAAAAAGCCAAAGTCAGTAGAATCCACAAAACAGGAGTTTATTTGCACAGTCTCTCTCTAATGCCTCGGCAACCATTGCCTTCCAGGAGTACAAAGTAGAACATTTACCCACTACCATTATATACTATTAAAATCACAATCAGTTAAACATTTCTTGCTTAAAATGTCATGAAATCAGAACTTTCCATATACATTCAGCCCACGTGGACTCAAAGTACAAAACTTTAAAATATAAACACTTTCTTTATACAGCAGTTTAGTTTTAACATTTGAAAACTCTATATCACAATCTATTTGTTCTAAAATACTGGCTTTAAGTAGAGAAGCATCACTATTATGAACTAATTTAAAATGCATGGCTACAGGACTAGTAACTTTCTGTGATTTAATATCCCTAACAGCTCCTGTAGTCTAATTCTAAAGGCTCTTTTCGTCTCACCTATATACAAAAGACTACAGGAGCATTTAAGAGCATAGATTACCTGATCTGTAGAACAATTATATTGATTCTTAGGATAAAACTTATATTCATTAATATATTTAAAAGACTCCATTATATAACTACACACTGAGCATCTAGAAAAAGCAAAAGTGCCCTTCAGTGTTGGTTCTTTACATATTCTGTCCACAGGTCTAATGCACTTATTATAGACAATAATGTCCTTAATGCTTCTTTCTTTAGAAAAAGAAAACATATGATACCTACACAATAAACTTTTAAATTCCTAAAAATCTAACAGAAAAGGCCAAAATTGCTTAATAATATCCACTTGTTTCTCAGAAAAAAAACATTATACAAGATAACTCTAAAAACCTGTCTATAATCTAATTTCTATTTTTTTTATTATGCATAGTTAAATTTTTTCTATTAATATATTCTCCGTCATGAATAAAATTGGACTTATTAAACACTGTGCATTTCAGCTTATTCAAAACCTCCTTAATATCAACTAAACAATAGCCTCGCTTTAAAGACATATCAATTGTAATAGACATTTTTTCATATAATTCTGTGCCGTTATTACACAGTCTATACACCCTCAATAATTCAACATAAGGAAGAGAATTCAGTAAGTGGGGGTGGATGACAACTAGTTTTATGTAAAAAAATGATGATCGTCAATTAATTTTCTATGTATCCTAGTTATTTTTTCACCAACCACCCCTGTCAAAACCACATCCAAAAAAAACTATTGACTCTCCTAACTGAAGCCCATCAAATTTAATACCAAATCTACTACTGTCCAAATCTTTGACAAAAAAGGGGCCATATCTATGCCTCCTTTGCACAAAAAAAAATAAATCATCTATGAACCTGTGGTACATAATAACATGTTCATTAAAAAACTGTTGTCTATATAAATGTTCAGTCTCATATCTCCCCATAAATAGTTTAGCATACATGGAGGCGAAGGAAGCCCCCATGGCTGTACCCATTTTCTGTTTATATACGTCTCAACAGAATTCAAAATAATTATTGTTTAGACAGAAATCAACCAATTCAAGTACATAACTACTTACTTGGACAATCACCTAAAAAGACTGTCAAAGCTTCTAAACCATCTTTATGGTGGACGGAAGTGTACAGCCTTTTGACATCTATAGAAATCCAATACATTCCTTCACTCCATATAATATCCTCTATTTTTTGTACAAAGTCAAAGGTATCCTTGATATATGAAGGTAACTTCATCACATAAGGAAGAAAAAAAATTGTGAAGAAATATGCCTATAGGCTTTTAAAAAATAATTGGATGCTGAAATTATCAGTCTACCAGGTGGTCTTTGCATACTTTTATGCAATTTAGGGAGACAACAGAAACGCTCAATGGAATTATTTTCATTAAAAAAGTTTCTTATTAATGTCTATTTGTGTAAAGTATCCTAATCTGTAAATCCTGAAAACTCTCTTTCGCAATTACATATTCTTGTAATGAAGCTCTCACATAAGTTTCAGTATTATTTAAAAGGTCAAAACACATTTGCATGTATTGATTAATATTCAGAACAACTAGTTTATTACCCTCGTCCGAGGGTTTGAAAACAAGTTCATTTTGTTCCCCCAATTGTTTTAAAACTTTCCACTGATTTTTAGATAAATTGTAGGAAACAGAATGATCATCTTTCATAAATTCATTATATGCCTTTTCCAATGAAAAAGTCACCATAGCAGAAAATTGCTTAACACCTTCACGTGTATATGGTGGAATGAAATCACTCTGATAATTAATACTAGTATTATTTAAATGACAATATGCAGTCAACTCATCTGTATCTGATGCACAGGTAAAAAAAAAAAAAAAACTTTCGTTTGAGTCATCACATTCTTCACATATATTATCAAGTGAATCCAAATCATGACCATCTTTACACTCACTGCCTGAAAAATAATTTATCAAATGCAATTTCCTACACATTCTAAAAATCTCCATTTTTATTATATACATTCTAGGTAACGTCGTTGGTACAAATTTTACACCACTGTTAAGTGCACATAACTGTATATAATCCAAGGAAACATAAATTCACAACATTATTACTCGCACAGAATTCTTTAGAAACAGTACTATCAGTTCCACTTAACTCTTTTAGTATGTTAAGTTCCTTTAAAATTTCCCATTCGTCGGTCACAAAACCCTTCTCCTGGGCTTCGTTATGTTTCTGCATTCCTCTTTCCACGTCGAAAATTACTGTTTAAATATTGCGGTTTTGCAGGTAACGGTAATGGTGGATATTGCTGATCTTCCGAGTCCCAGTCTGTAGAGCCTCAGATGTGTCAGAAAGAGGCTTGCGTGCATTGTGTGTACTCTCATTACCTCCTTGGCCAATAGACTGACTTGATTGTAGTCTCTTGCATTTGTCCATTTTCCACAGAAAGGCTTTATGGTTATTGTAGTCTTTGGAGTCTCTCTGCAACTTACCTTTCTTCCCTTTTAACAATTCTTGTTCCAAACCAGACAATTTATCATTAAAGTCTGCCAAATATTGTTGCAGATGAGTAGAACTAAGTTGACTCGCCAAGGAGTTACACAGGCAACAGATTTCGTCTTTTAACTTATGCTATCTAATGATGCCCCTTTCAATAGAAATCTGTACCCATTCTAGCCCACAACAAAAGGCTGCCACTATCCATCGATCATGAAACCGCTTTTCGATTTCATACACCAAATTAAAGGGCTTAGATGGATTCTTAATCATACGTACTCCCCTCGGGGGTTATATCAAGTTCTACATAACACTGTAGACTAAGTATATTCAAATAAACTGCCGTTTCTTTCTCCAGCAGTTCTTCCAACGTATTTAAAGTTTCAGTCACATCCAAAGAGAAATAGCCATTAGCACGCTTATCTACAGCATCAAATGGGTTAGAGATGCATTGTCTTCGACCACTGTCAATAATATTCACCCAACTGACACTGCCATTGTCCATACATTCTGAAACATTAATATTACCCGAGGTACCATCACATAAGGGAACCACAAAGCTGTCCATACTTCTCTGAGTAGAATCTTTAAGATCCTCATGAAAAATCCTAGGTACTTGTGTATTTGGGTCACTGGCCATGGCAACAGCATACACATCACCACGATAAACAAGAACACAAAGTTCAATAAAAACCACTGAAGAAAAGGCCAAAGTCAGTAGATTCCACAGAACAGGAATTTATTTGCGCACACTGTCTAGCACCTCGGCAATCATTGCCTTCCAGGAGTACAAAGTAAAACATTTACCCACTATCATTATATACCATTAAAATCACAATCAATTAAACAAACACATTTTTTACTTAAAATGTCATTAAATCAGAACTTTCTATGTACATTAAGCATTCATCCCACGCAGACTCAAAGTACAAAACTATAAAATATAAACACTTTCTTTATACAGCAATTTAATTTTAACATTTGGATCATCTATATAACAATCAATTTGTTCTAAACTACTGTTTTTAAGTAGTGAAGCATCAGTATTATTAAGTCATTTAAAATGCATGGCTACAGGACTAGTAACTTTCTGTGATTTAATTTCTCTAACATGCTCCTGTAGTCTAATTATAAAAGCTCTTTTCATCTCACCTATATAGAAAAGACTACAGGGGCATTTAAGATTACCCTATCTGTAGAACAATCATATTGATTCTTAGGATAAAACTTATACCCATTAATATATTTAAAAGAATCCACTATATAACTACACACTGAGCATCTAGAACAAGCAAATGTGCCCTTCGTGTTAGTTCTTTTTTATATAGGTGAGACAAAAACAGCTTTTAGAATTAGACTACAGGAGCTGTTAGGGATATTAAATCACAGAAAGTTACTAGTCCTGTAGCCATGCATTTTAAATTAGTTCATAATAGTAAAGCTTCTCTACTTAAAGCCAGTATTTTAGAACAAACTGTGATATAGATAATTCAAATGTTAAAACTAAATTGATGTATACAGAAAGTGTTTATATTTTAAACTTTTGTACTTTGAGTCTGGGTGGGCTGAATGCTGAATGTACACAAAAAGTTCTGATTTAATGACATTTTAAGTAAGAAATGTGTTTAATTGATTGTGATTTTAATAGTACATACTGATGGGTAAATGTTTTACTTTGTACTCCTGGAAGGCAATAGTTGCTGAGGAGCTAGAGTGTGTACGCAAATAAACTCAAGTTTTGTGGATTCTACTGACTTTGGCTTTTTCTTCAGTGGATTTTATTGAACTTTGTGTTCTTGTTTATCGTGGTGCTACAATCGATTGATCTTGGGCAGAAGAAGAAGGATGGAATGAACTGCAAACAGTCGGAGCTTAGACTCCTTACATACTAAATGAGATAACTTACATTTAGGATTGGTCTCAAAAAAGTAGCTGACTCCTGGAATGCTTATCGATTCTGATGTGGTAATGTACTCCCTGAAGATGCATGGAGTACATTCAACCAACCTTACTAGTACAAATCAGGATGAACCGCCTACTCTTCTTTCTTAAACACTGGAGAAAAGGTATGTAGAGACTTCTGACTTGGGGCACTCTAGACGTAGTTTGTAATATAGTCCAGGAGTCCAGATGGAGGAAAAAAAAAACAAGATCTACAAAGACTGGATAGGTGGACAGTTGGGCGATGCTTCAGAATGCTGATAGGGCCTATAAAGAAGGAGCATGTACAGACCTGGTTGTGCAGAATGCTTCTGCTTCTATGAGGCCCACCTATAACTGAAGAAGTCCTCCCTGCCCTTGGCGGAATTCTTCTCATATAACTCCTCGGGGACCCCAAAGAGTCTTTTGCCACATTTTTTTTCTAAGGGCCGGTGGGTTGCAAAGCGCCCTCAATTTGGGAGAGTATAAAAGTTCCATCTCATATCCCTCTCAGGTCTAAATAAAGATGCGATAGTAGATGACCACAGCATGGAAGCATCTGAAGTGAATTTGCACTATCCAAAATTTGTCCATAGTTTCAGACTTACTGGTGGGAGAAGGATAAGGGAAGTTTGAACACCAGCTCCTACTTAGTGGCATTATTCATTACCACCATGCTCAGTGGACTCTCCATGCCCCACAGGGGGCTAAGAGAAGGTGATGCCAATAAAGGAAAGCCAAGGGGATCGTCCTCTCATCCATGAGAGACCCCATGGAGGGATTGGAATACCAGCCAACAGTAATTGCACCCCCAGGTGGAGAAAGTTCCCGTCAGAAAAGGACCACCCTAGAGAAAGAGAGGCAGGAACCGAGGAACAGGGGCAACGGCTAGACTAGCACAGAACACGTCATTACCACAAAAATTCAAAAGGGAACCTGAACGAGACTGCACAGAGAACATAGATCTGGCCTCCAAAGTAAGATTCTAAGGAATCAACTGGACACTGCAGCAGACAAGTCAGACTCTGCGAACTACTCCATGTATCCACCATAAAGTGGAACTGACAAGATTCCCATGCAGAACAAGGAGCAGAGCACCTAACCCCTCCAAGCAAAACTCTCTGGAGAAACCTGACGGAACAGGGGAACAAAGGCCCAAAGACAAGAAAAATATGTCTAATTGATGGCTCCATAAACTTAAAAAGTTGCTAAGAGAACAGGATTGTTCTCACCTGTATTACTGAAAAGGATGTGAAGTCTGTAATCTTCTGCAAAGATCTGGATAGCTGGGAGGCAGTGCAAGTAATTGGATGCAGAACATACCTCTCTCAACTTCCTAGAGCAAGAATCTGTGAGCGTTTAAAAAAACACTTCTGCCAGTTTGACAAATGTAAAGGTTGACATTAATTTGGAACCGAAGGTCCGCCAAGATTTTTAGACATTTGCTCTTTATCTTGTAGTATTAAGATAGCAGAAAGATAAAAACTCCAGTAGGGCTCTTACAAACTTTACTAGGCAGCCTCAAACCACTGAAATTGCCTTCTATAGGCAGCATGCAGTACCATTATGCTACAGAGGTAACTAGCATGCATACAGACCGGGTAAACAGAAGGCAGATAAGTAGGTATACATGCATCCAGAATAGAAAGAAGAACCTGTATCTGTGAGGAAGCAAAGTTATCGCTGTGTTACAGTGTAACCTGTCTTAAATAAGAGACCAGAGAACAGAAACTCTGACCTTTTAGATCATGGAAGCATGGTTCTTGCACTTTTAACCAGGAGAAATATGACTATACCAAGAGATTTACTGTTAAAAAGCAAGTTCTGAAACTGTAGGTTGTTGGAAGATGAAGATAACTAGCAGAGAAACACCAACTATGTAACCGTCGACAAAATACAAGTAGAAACATCACATACTACAGCTTTACTACTAAAATGCAAGCTCTTGAACCGCAGGTTGCTAGAAGTTGAAGTTAGCAAGCAGAGAAATAGCAACAATGTAACCTTTGACAGAAAACAAATATGATCAATGGAAACTTAGGGTCTATAAGCTTAGAAATAGTCAAAAATAACAGCAGTAGCACCAAGGGAGGGAGGAACTATCAAAAAAGGCAATATCAGAAAAGGTATATGGATTACATAACAAAATTAGCCAAATAAACTTTCTTACAGATCGAAATCTCAGAATCTTCTACCACTTCAGCAGCAAACGAGATCGGAGGCGTTAAGGAAGGTGTAGTTCATATGGAAGAGGGAGAAGCTCAAGACTAGGATCCAAAGTCTTGGAAATGCAGCAGAGTCAGATCCAAGGGCCAGAGCCATAGCCCATCAGTGAGGAAGAATGAAAAGGACAACATCAGATCAATGGCAAATTATTGTCTCTCAAAAGATAATCTATAGTAGTGTTCTAAGATGGCCAACAAACACTGCCAAATTAAGTTTATGCCCAATTAGCAATATGCACTGAAGTCAGCCATAAAGCTGTCTTGGATGCTAAATGACAATTTAAGTAAATAGAACACACTCCCCTGTTGTCTGAAGAAATGAAAGAAAGGAGTCAAATCCAGATTTAAAAAATGTACAAACCTGGTTCCAGCAACAGCTGAGATGCACAGCTTGCAACACTTTAGTCAAATGGACAGCTTGACCCACATGCTGAGCAATATCACTCAAATCAAACAGATCTCATCAGAGAGGAACCTTCCTACTTTAATTCTTGCCTCCAATGTTTCATATATGCATGGGTGCTGAAACCAAAGAGCCAGGGGGAGTGGGAACCCCCCCCCCCACTTTTACAGTTGCAAGACCTGTTGGGACAAATTAATGAAGTGGGGATTTCACGCTAATGTGGATTCGCTCGGGGAAGTTAAACTAACTAAACTAGCTGTTCTTGTTCTCTTAGTGCTCTGTGTTACAGGAGTTATGCTGCTGCTGTTCTGTTAGAGATGCTACAGTCATGCCAGTAAGGAGAGTTTTGTTCTTTTATTTGCAGGAGTGTGTGTGTGTGTGTGTGTGTGTGTGTGTGTGTGTGTGTGTGTGTGTATGTGTGCGCGTGGGCGTGTGCATGTGCGTGTGTGTAAAATGCCCCAGTTAGATATACCTGGTGGTTAGTGTTATTCAGGCACAAACAAGAGCCTGAATTCTCTATCCATAACACCAAGAGGGAGTTGAGTCCATACCTCTCCACTGTCCAGATTTTCATAAAATATTTGGCTCATACTTTTGGTCTGTTCCTCTTAAAATTTGTGTTCTTCTGGGAAATCAGTGAGAATTGAATTCACTATATAATGATAGCTCTTTAAGTTTCAGTCTTCTTATCTTTCGAGTAACACAAAACACTTTATTTTAGCAACTTTCTAAGATGTGTAGCTGGTTTTGGGCCTTTGCCCCCAAAATACATTTTGGCTTTTTCCAGATTTCTTGTGCTGCGAAGCTGAGAGATTTAGTTGATCGTTAAGTGGATTTTACAAGGAGCTGAGAGCTTCAGGAGAAGAGAACTTTGATTCTACTTGTGCTAAGTTGTTTGCATTGTTAGTTGCACAACAGGTAGTATACTTGCTTTTGATGGAGAAGGCTGTGGGTACTACTCCCACAGTATGCAGATGGATCGCTGATACTGTACTGTGCTCTACTTTAATGGGAGTGGATGCTGCAGTCCTATGAATGTCCTCCTTTGGAGGAGTTACATAGTAACTATGAACCCGTTATCAGTTTGCCATCCATTCCCCATTGCAAAATTACTAACTTATTTTTTAATGTAGCGTAGGCAATTTATTCTTCAAGGGCAACAGGCACTTTATTTGTAGATGAAACAATGAAATATAAAGTTGTTTGCTAGCAGCAACCACTTCATTAGTTACAGATCCCTTTAATGTGGAATTATTTAGATGACTTACTTCTGCAGAGATTTTGCATATTTACTGATATTGGTGGATTGTAATGACATAAGTTTGTGTGGCCTTTTATGGTTGAACTTTTCTGAAATGGGTCCTTTTGTCATTACTGGTTCAAACATTTTGTCTCATTGCTCACTAGAAGACTGTTCCAAACTACAAATTTACAATACATTCTAACAAGTGATGCTGTACTATACAAGGAATACAATTTAATACAATCAAGTTAATACAATCAGAAAGGTGAATCAAAGAACTTATACATGTATGCTTGCTCACAGGATGCAAGAGATCTAATAGGGGAAGAAACCAGTCACCAATGGTGTCCCCCCCAGGGTTCGTTGCTGAGACTTTTTCTGTTTGGCATATACATCTCAAAAGTAAAAGGAAATACCAAAGGGCTTTGTATGACTAAGTTTGAGATGACTGTAAGCTAGGAGCAGTTACTGAATCCCCAAATGACTTAGCCATCATGCAGGAAGGTTTGTCCCAAACAATAACTGGTGCTAGAATCATGAATTGAAACTAAACTCTGAGAAGTATATCATTGTATCCTTTGGGAAGTCATCTACACCAGGGAACTGCCAAATGGACAATGCCCCCTGAGAATTGACCCAGTTGTTTGGCATCTGGGAACTTGTATGTACAGTGACCTAAATTTTGACCAACATGTACATAGAGCCATAAGAAAGTCTTTCTATATTGCACAGCTTATAAACAAATTGATTGTGACTAGATCTAGAGATGTTACTGTCCCCCTTTACAGAGCCCTCATTAGGTCACTCATTTTGTATAATGCCCACTTTTGTATCTGTCCAGACACATGCAACAATTGGAATACCCACAGAGATACCTTACTAAAAGGATACAAGTCCTAAACAGTAGGTCTTGCATTGACCACCTCAAAGATTTATCACTATAGTCAGTATACTACAGAGTGCTTAGAGGTGACTTCTCTGGCATACAAGGCATCCTCTGACCTAATACAGATGAACCCACTGAACATCAGCAAGTCTAATGGCATCAGAAATACTCAGTCCAGGTATCTAAACTGAATTTTGTGGAGGGATAGATAGATATCCAGAAAGTACAGTTGTGTACACTTACCATAAATGTAGATGTTCGAGTGTATTCACTGTTGCAGTAAATACATTTGGGTTATCTGTCTGCAGGTAGCCCTCGGCTGGCCTGAATATCAAAGTCTTGGATTCCTGAGTCGGATGCTGTCTCTTCTTCCATGATAGTTCATAGAGTTCATAGATTAGTACTAAGCTAACTGCCCTTGCGAGCCATTTTAAGCCTAGCCAATTATCTCTTGTGAGACTCAAACCCTGCACCTTGTGTTTGCAAGGCAAACACCTTAACCATTAGGCCACCCTCCCAACCCCCCATCCTCCCAATGATGTCATGCAGCCAAGCTGCATTCCATCAAACATGCAGCCGACGCTATTACATCAGTTTTTCTTGCCCCAGATATCAGGTGCCCCCAAAATGGGGAGCAAATATATGTTATGCTACACCTCCATCAAAAAGCAAATACACCAGAAAGCTTAAAACAAGAAGGACAGGTACAGCCAAGAGAAGTCAGGGGGCTGGAGGGAGGGTAACCAGGACTGCAACAGTGAAAACACTCGAACATCTACATTTATGGTAAGTGTACACAACTGCACTATGTTCTTCGTGTTTCCCTGTTGCAGTCATTACATTTGGGTTGATTCCCAAAGCGAAGGAAGGGAGGAGGAAGTTAGAGAGTATTAGGGCAGCTATTAAACCTTGCAAGACTGCAGTGGCAAAACCAGCTCTGGATTTAGAGAAAATAGGCACGTGGTAATGCTTGGTGAAAGTATGTACAGAGCTCCAGGTAGCAGCTTCTAGGATGTCCCCGGTAGGGACTCCCCTGAAAAAGGCTGTAGAGGTAGATGCAGCCCTGGTGGAATGTGGTCTTATCCCCTGTGGGGTAGGTTTTCCATGGTGCTTATAGCAGAAATGAATGCAATGGGCTATCCATTTAGAAACAGTTTGCTTTGAAATGGCCTTATCCTCTGCCCCTGCAGCAAAGCCAACTAGCAGATGTTCAGATTTTCTGAGAGGCTTAGTCCTGCCCAAATAAAATCTAAGCTGTCTGTGCACGCCCAAAGAGTGCAGTATTCATTCTCCTTTGTTTTGTGGATTAGGGAAAAAGGTAGCCAAATTAATGGACTGATTTAGGGCCACATTAGACACCATCTTGGACATAAAGGAAGGATTGGTCCTGAGGGAAACACTGTCTGCATGGAAGATAATGAAGGGCTCCACTGCCATGAGAGCCTGTAATTCAGACACTCTTCTTGCTGAAGTGATGGCCAGAAGAAAGGTTGTTTTCCAAGAAAGGAATTTCAACTCTGCAGTTGCAGCTGGTTCAAATGGAGGGAGAGTGGGCTTTTCCAATACAAAGTTAAGGTCCCAGGCTGGAGTACGGGCTCACCAGGGGGGGGGTCTTAAATGTTTGGCCCATCTGAGGAATTGCTTTAGCAGAGGGTGAGAGAAGAGGCATGGTTCAGTATTACAGTGTGCTGAAATGGCCGAGGCATGAATTTTAACAGACGAGAAGGATAGGCCCTTGTGGAGCATTTCTGTTAAATACTGAAGAATATGCGGTAAGCTGGGCACAGTTGTGTCAATCCCTCAAGTCTGGCTCCAGGAACAGTATCTTTTCCACTTTTCAGCATAGGATTTTCTAGTACTAGGCCTCCTTGCCTCCAGAATGACATCTAGCACCTGCTTACTGAAGGATGCTATTGGTAAGCTCAAGGAATTAGCCAGGCTGCAAGATTCAGGATTTGAAGCTGAGGGTGCAGAATCTGGCCCTCCTGCTGGGACAGCAGGGAAGGTGTCTGAGGTAGGTGCCATGGTTCCAGCAGTGTCATACTGCGCAAGAGGGGGTACCAGTGCTGGTGTGGCCATTCTGTTGCAATCAGTATTGTCCTTGGCTTGTCCTGTTTGATCTTTAGTAGAACCTTCAAGAGGAGAGGCAGAGGGGGAAATGCATAAACAGAGAGGCTTTCCCATGTAAAGGATAGGGCATCCACTTTCCAAGCTTGATTGTGGGAAGTCCTTGTGCAGAATTTGTCCAACTGGTAGTTCTGAGGGGAGGCAAACAGGTCTATCTCTGGAGTCCCCCATTTGTTCCTCAATAGGTTGAATATTTTTGGTTACAGTTTCCATTCGTGTGGGTCCATGAGATTTCTGCTTAGGTCGTCTGCCAGTGAATTTAGTTTGCCTGGCAGGAACTGAGCTTGTAGGTGCACTTGGTAGCTCAAGGCTGTGTTCCACAGAGCCGTGGTTAGTCTGCAAAGAGGGTACGAGTGGGTTCCCCCCTGCTTATTTATGTACCACATAACTGTGGTGTTGTCTGTCTTTACCAATAATTGTCCTGGAAGAATGTGGTCTGGGCCTAGGCAAGGAATGCAGTACGAATGAAAATCTTTATGAGGTATTTGCTTTCCACAGGTTAAGACAATTGTTAACTTTTAGTGACATCGGTTAACAGCAAGAGAAAGGATCTCCAACCGGGTACTTGGCTTTTTTGAAGACTTCGGTTCTGAAACTCGAAAAAGAAAATTTCACGAGTTGGCCGACCGGCACTTGCAAACTGCTTCTACTTTGGGCACTGCGCGGCAAGAAAGACTGATTTAATAGTGTCGGCTGCAAGTTTTATACCCCTGATGACCTGACGTCATGGAAGAAGAGACAGCATCCAATGCAGGAATCCAAGACTTTGATATTCAGGCTGGCTGAGGGCTACCTGCAGGCAGATAACCCAAATGTAATGACTGCAACAGTGAAACATGAAGAACATCAGACTATCCATTCAAGTAAAACAAAGCTCATCTCTGTTCATATTCAAATGCAACTTGGATCTAAGGATGGGTAACAGAAAATGTACTCCAGGATTACCCCTCGTGCCACTAATGGATAGAGGCAGTTCCTAAATGTTACATCCCTTATATGGGTCCCCTCAAATTATCTACAGTGTAATCACATTTATTCTCACTAGGGCTAATATTCAATTATCAGCAATGGGATACACAAGACCAATTAGGAAATGTGAATTCAAGCACCAAAATGGAAATTGGCTAAGCTTAAAATGTCCTCCAAGTAAACCTATGTTGTGGTACTAAATAGTTTTAAAAAAATTGCCCTTTTTAGATCACTAAGTGCCCTTGACACTCCCCCCCACCCCCGTCTTCAGCAGCTGTCGGCGCCTCTGCATATATGATCCATATTAATCTTATTATTCTATTAAACAATTCAAATGCTACCATTGCTACACCTATAAAAGCCCATCTGACTATGTCCAATGCTTTTTGTGAATCAAGATTATTCTTCTAATGTTGTCAGATGTTTGCTACCCCTCCCCAAAATCACATTTGTCCAGATCTATCAACTCTGTTAACACCTTCTTTTAGTATAAACCCTTTATAATCATCATTTAAAACTGAAAAGTGTCTATGTGAAGCTGGATCTGAAGGGTCTTTATCCTTCCATTACTTAAGCAATAACTCAAGACTGGGTGTGTGTGTATATCAGGATTTACCCACAGTTGGTATGATTTGATCACGAGGGTGAAGCCTGAGTGATTAAACAAAGCCAACCGTGGGTAAATCCTGATATACCCATACCCACTCATGAGTTACTGCTATTGTACAATGACATTTAAGAAAGAAATTAAACTTCTTAAATAATATCTGTATAACAGTGCTGTAGTGTTCTTCCACCTTGTTGATGTACTGCACATGCATAACGCTTGAACAGTACATCAGTGCAGTGCAGGGAAAGCAACAGAGAAGGTAGAATCTCTGCTGATGTTTTTTTTTTCTTTCTTTGATCAAGATTTTACGAAGGACAGCCTAAATACAAGAAAAATCAGGTATGTTTCTGAATATTTCTTTTTGTAGAATGTACCTGACTTTTCTCTTATTTTGCGGACACTTGAGCATATGCTGATAGAAAGGTCTGGCCACTGAATGGTACTTCAGTAGCTGGATGTTTTTTTACTGGTATATGTTTGATTTACAACGGACATGCTGGTTGGACTGTCCAATCAGTGTGCACATTTCTGAATAAGAATGAGCTGTCATTGCATAATAGTAATTACCTTGTAAGAGAAGGCAACTTGCTGCTGTTCTTGATGCTCAGACTATTGTTGGCCTAGTAACAAGCTAAACATGTTCTCTGTTAAAAGCTAGGAGTCAAATGAAAGCGTAAAATTAATGGGCAATCTGGAAGCTAGATCTGGTTTTAGGGTAGCCTTCACTGATGGTCCCTTTAAAGGTTCCATCACTATAGAAGAGCAAAGATATCCCAAATATCATTTACCTCTAGCATTAATCTTGATATATTGGTGGTAGGTACTAATGTATATACCAATGAAGCTGCATGTTTTGTTACATACTTTTGTACAAGAGACTTGTAGCAAGTTTATGACTGATTTCAACCCCTGTTTTTGAGACCAGTGAAGATGATGGCCTGCCTCAGTGGTCCTCATCGCTTCTTCAGACTAAATAAATGAAACAATTCTAAGTTTCTTATATAACTTCAAACAACTACAAATAAATGAGAAGCAATTAACTATTAAAGGCTTAGGCATCCTTTTAGATACTATAAAATACATATTATATAAAATACTTCTAAAAATACTTTAATAAAATATAAATATATATATATATATATATATAAAGCATTCACTAATGTATTAAAGGACGTGTTTTTAAAAAAGGTTTTAAACTCATTGTACTATTCAAACCTGGGGAATGATAAGCTTGCAGACTTAAAAAGCAAAAGTGCTTACTATCTTATTTAATAAGGTGATTTTATTTATCTTTCTATTGGCCGTGTTGGTTCGGTTTTATTATTTTTGTCATTGCACAGTTTTTATTTTTATCAGACCTTTATCTTAGTCTTGTTGTTTCAATTTGATATCCTCATTGCTGCCATCTCTAACATCAGCATATTCTGTCCATCCACATTAGCACCATCTCCCTCTCCAACTCTAGCAGATCAAGTCCAGATCATCCCCTCCAACACCACAGACCACTTCTGAGGCAAAACAAAAATCTGACAGACAAAAAATCGTGCAATCGCTACTGTATACAAACAACCACTGCTACCTGAAGGACCAAACAGCCACGTCCAGCTCAACGATCCTCCAATAATCCAAACCACCACACAGTCATAGTCACCATTCCTTCACCGACACCATCATCAACTCCCTAATCAAAATCGGATCCTCTGACCAACAATTCAGATCTAGTCCTTCCAAATCCAACCCGATAGTCAGGTCTGATAACCACCATTCCACCTTCCACATTCTGCACTTGCCCATTACCATTGAATGCCCTAACTTCTTTAGTCAGCTTTAACAACAACATAGCTTACAACAAGTAGATGCAACATGACGGCATGGACACCACGACACTAGTCCAGACCAAACAGACTAAGTAGTGAGCTACAGTCCACAAGAACAACATCAAAACATAAATTGAGAGCCGAAGAGGGCACTGCCACACAAGACACCACCATATTAGCAAAGTATGTGGTATTTCTCCAGTGTTAAATATTCACAAGCAACTTTTATTTTATTAGTTTTGACATACAGACTGGTCTTCAAAAAATTTAAGTCATGTTCAGCTACAGGTAAAAAAGTCAGTACTGTATTATTATTATTTTACACAAAATGACTATAGAATGAGCCTTATACAGCTGAATCTTCTCCATGTGTTACGGAACAACAGCACTTATAACCAAAAGTGCAGCATATCAATGAAGGAAGCTGGTGCTAGTGAATGAATGAACACAAAGAATATTCAAATACCCCTCCATCAACTGGGAAAACTACTCAAGCACCAATACACTGGTGCAACGCTTCCTGGAATTCATTAATTTCAATGCCTTGGACCAGCTCATTCTGACCCCACTAGAGGAAGCAACATCCCTGACCTGGTTATTACTAACATGGGCAACCATTGCTCTACACCAAGAGTTAATCCCTCCCTGGTCAGATCCGACCATAAGCTAATCACCATGGAAATCCACATCTTACCTTGAAAAACTTCTACAAAGCTGACTTTGGGTTCCTAAAAACAGACATGGCTAACTTCATGGCACCCATGCCAATGGAAAACAGCTGCATGACTGCCAAATCATACACCAATGCACTGTATGAACATGTACATAAATGCATGGAACTAGCCATAACCAACAGAACCAATATGCTCTCCTCCAGAAAAAAGGAAGCCAATCTGGTTGTCTCCTGCCATTAATAAACTCTACAACAGAAGGAAGAAACTGTTGCAGAAAAAGGTGAAGTCCCAAGACTGGAAAAACTCCCTTATTAGCCTCAACAAAAAGTTGACATCCCTCATCAAATCCTCCAAAGCAAACTATGAAGGCAGAATTGCAGCAGACACTAAAAACAATCACAAAGCCTTCTACAGTTATATTAAGAACCTCCACTGCAATACACAGATTTGCTAGTTACTGCACAATGGTACCTCCTATACTGAGCCAACAGATATTGCCAACATAATAAAATACAACCAAAGAGAAACAGTAAAAATAACGACAGAGACCACCGAATACTGAAAACATTTTATAAAATACTTAGCGTCTCGGCTTACACAGCCTTCAAAGAGTAAAGACATCACAAAATGCAATTTACTTAAATACAATATACATAATTAGTAAAAACTGAACAATTAATCAATTAACCAATAAATTCAAATCACACACTTCCAATTACATTCCTTATTGAGCCCAAAAGGCTCCAAAGTACCATACTTTAAAATGGGTGTATATCATAACATCGAATGCAGACTTCATCGAAGCGCACATAAAGTAAACTGAAGGGCCAATCGTGAACTACAGCATCCCTGGGTGACTCCCCCTGAGGGGGGATAAGGGCGAAGTAGCTGCTGCACTTGGTATTGAGGGGACTGGTAAATAGGTCGCAGCAAGGCTGACCCCATCTGCGGAAAATCTGCTCCGCAACTTGACTGTTCAGGGACCACTCGTGAGGCATCAGAATAGCTCTGCTCAACCAGTCGGCAATCACGTTGGACGTCCCCGGAATGTGTGTTGCTACAAGAAAATGTTGAAAAGACACTGTCCACTGCCACACTCAAATGGCCTCTCTGCAAAGGGGGTATGACTTGGTTACTCCCTGTTTGTTCAGATACCATACCACCGACATATTGTCTGAGTGGATCGCAATTGTCCCGAGAGGAAGAAAGCTCTGAAGTGCTTGCAACACCAGTAGCACTGCTCTCATTTCCAAGATATTGATATGCAGATGTATCTCATGTTCCTGCCAAGTGCCTTGGACTGTCCTGCCGAGATCATGCCCCCCCACCCCATCTGGGAGGCATCCGTGGTCAATGTGGCAACAGGAGGGGATTGGACGAAGGGTTTTCCCACCAGCGTAGATCTTGCTTGCACTTGTCTGTGATCATTATAAGATGAGAAAGCGGAAGATGCTGTAGAGACCACTGGGTGAAGAGCAGCCACTGAAGGAGCCTCATGTGTAGCCTCACCAGAGAAACCAGCATAGTTTTTGCAGCCATTGTCCCTAACAATTTGAGAACCATTTTTGCCTTCACTTTTTCAAAGAGAACAATGCGTATACCTGTTTTTGCAAATCCTGAATCCTCTCTTGTGGTAAAAACGCTCTCATGAGCACGGTGTCTACCTCGGCGCCTATAAAGGTGACACGCTGCGAGGGCAACAAGGCAGACTTTTCCCAGTTTAGAATGATGCCCAGTTGTTGACACAGCTTGATAGTGACGTCTCTGGTCTGTAGTAACAGATGCCTGGTGGTGGCACAAAGGAGCCAGTCATCCAGGTACGGAAACATTTGGAATCCCTGACGTCTCAAGTGAGCCGTCACCACTGCCATACATTTGGTGAACACCCTAGGGGCTTTGGTGAGATCAAAGGGCAGAGCAAAAAATTGAAAATGACTGGCTCCCAGCCGGAAGCGTAGATGACTTCTGAATGCCCTGTCCATCTTTATATGGTAGTAAGCATCCTTGAGGTCGATGGAGCACATCCACACTTCTTTTCCCAACAATAGGAGAATAGATTGCAACGTGACCATTTGGAACATGGACTTCTTCACGTGGAGGTTCAAGAGGCTGAGATCCAAGATGGGCCTCAGGTCCCCTGTTCTTTTCGGCACCAAAAAAATCTGGAGTAAGTCCCTAATCTGATCTGGTCTGAGGGGACATGCTGGATGGCTCCTTTTTCTAGCAGCTTTATAACCTCTGAAGCTGCAGAATCCCTTTGATTGGGTGGAACATTTGGGATTCTTTTGATCGGTGGAGGGGGAAGAAGAGAAGGGAATGTGATATCCTCTGGATACCATTTTTAATACCCATTGGTCCTGGGTATAGTGAAATGTGACCCCCGACTAGCTCTGGATATGTGCAGTCGGGCCTCCCATCATTAGTGCTGGTAGGGAGAACCACTAAAGGAATCACAGTCTCCCTGGTTAGGAGGGCCTCCTCTGCCTCTAGGGCGGCGTCTACCTGAGTTACCACCCCCTCCCCTGCCTCTGGAGGGGGAATCACTTTGTGCATCATGAAAAAACCTCTGCGATTTCTTGAACCACATTTTCCCACTCTTCTGGACCTTGGGATAAGGTCTAGAAGGCATGGAAAAAATGGACTCCCACGGCAGACAGAGTTTTTCCCTCTTGCTCGCACCTAGTGAGAGCGTCTTTCACCTTGGTTCCAAACAACGAGGAACTATCAAACGGGGCATTGGTGAACATAGACTTGAAGGCCTCCGCGAAATTACAGAGGCGCATCCAGGAGTGCCTCCTGAGAGAAACTCTGGAACTCACTGCCCTACTCGCTC
This sequence comes from Protopterus annectens, assembly GCF_019279795.1. Classification (NCBI taxonomy): domain Eukaryota; kingdom Metazoa; phylum Chordata; order Ceratodontiformes; family Protopteridae; genus Protopterus; species Protopterus annectens. The sequence continues at coordinate 380,006,948 of NC_056750.1, forward strand.
CTTCAGCTGTGTAAGAGATCAGCCTCATGGAGGAGTTAGCAATAGAATTTAGGGTAGACATTTGAGCGTTGACTTCCTGAGCCACTGCGTCAGAAACGTTACCCTGCAGAGAATCTCCAAACTCTTTCAGGAGATCTCTTTGGAGCAGTGTAAAATGTGACAAGTTATTCAGTGACCACAGAGTAAAGGCCGCTGAAGAAAACATACGATTCCCATACCGGTCCATGGTCCAAGACTCCTTGTTAGGGGGATGGACGGTAGATGAAGTCTCAGCCAGTTCCTTCTTGGTGGCCGCTGCCACCACCACGGCATCTACTGGAAAGCCTTTCGTGAGAAACTCTGTCAGCGGGGGAGCGGACAGAAATTTTTTGGGTCTCCTGGGGACTGGTTCCACAGTGTCAGAGGTTTCCCACACCCTTCAACAAACCAGATCCAGGAGTTTATCGAAGGGTGGAGAAACCCAGTAGGTGGAGGGCTGAGCCCCAAAGGCCTTCAGGAACACTGACTCCTCCTTGGAGGGGGGTTTTGAGGGCCAGTCGCCTCTCTGCTTTAAGATCTCTAGGATATCAGAGAAAGAGATATCCTCAGAGGATGACTTGGGGGACCCCTCTGATTCCTTGAGGTTGGTGTCCAACATGAGAGTCTCTTCCTGGGAGTCAATGTGCTTCCTCTTGCATGTTCTTTTTCTGGGTGGCTCCTCAGGCAAAGACTCTGGGGGGCCCTCAGAAAACTGGGGACCACTCATGGAGGTATCCTGAGGTCTTGGGTTTCTGCTGTCCAAAGATAGGGGGTGATCAGAGACTGATACAAGAGCTGGAGGGGGTAGAGTGTCAGTGCTATATGATGCAGCTGAGGACCTGGCCAGAACTCTCCGCATGACCTCGAAAGCTGGTCCCCACGGCTCCGAAGATCAACCAACCAAGAAAGACCTCGGAGCAGAAGGGACAATGTCCAAAGCAAGAGTCAGGCTCACCCGAGCCAAAGCACCGAGAGGGAGGCTAGGAGCCAAAGAGCATCCCAAAACCTCCCCCTCGGGTCCAACCGAGGAACCATGAGTCCTGGACCCCGTGGACGGAGCTGACGAGGTCGGAGCTGCGATCAGAGCCGATAAGCCAGGATGGGCTATCGGAGCCGACCTAGAAGCATCAAACTATGCCGACCACTCTGGCTCCAAAGGCTGAGACTTGCTCGGAGGAGGATCTTTCGATGATGGATGGGTGACAGGCTCTGGAGCCGAAAGCAATTCGGCCAGAACCGGTGATTGGAGCAGTCTCTTCACCACTCTATCCACATCCACATCAGAGAGTGTCCTGGAGGACCTAGAGGACAAGGTAGGAGATCTAGACCTCCTCTCAGAAGGAGACCTGCGAGGAGGAGAAACTGGTCTAAAAATTGGAGACCGGCTCCGAACTAGTATCTCCGTCACTAGTTCCAAGAGGCTGGGAGCCGATGTAGGTTCTGTCGATTCACAAACTTCCTTCGGCACCGAAGACAGTGGAGCCGAGGATGCCACAGTAGACTTAGTAACTTTCTCCAGAGGCTCCAATAATACAGACAGAGCCTGAGATCATTTTTTTGCTTTAGATGTTTTGTCTCTTTTAGAGGGAGAGGACATAGCACTAGAAGACCTCTCCAAATCTTCCTTGGAGGGTTTCAATAGTCCCTTCAGAATTAGTTTGTTCTTCCTTTCTTGAAGAACATGAGGGCTGAATGCGTGACAGAACCCACAAGACTCCTGAAGGTGTATAGCCCCCAAACAATAAGCACACACAGAGTGCCCATCAGTAATCGACATCTTGTACCCACATTTACTACATTTCTTAAAGCCCGAAAACTTAGACATGGTTGGCAGGATACTAGACACAACAGTAAAACTGACACCAGCAACAAACATGGGAACTAGAATCTAATAAACTACAGATACCACACAAGGACCTCTAACTCAAATGGTCCTGACAGGAAAAACAAGGGAAAGAACTAGGTCCTCTAATTTAAACGGCCCTAGCCCGGAGGGAGTAGGTACCTAAAAGCAAAATCGAGCACAGAAGAGAAAACAGATAACCAAGGGAGGACAAGGACCTCTAATTAAAATGGGCCTAGCCCATTGGGAGATGGCTGACGGGATAACAGACAAAAAGTAAACAAAGACCACAAAAGGCCACACAAAACAGCGTCCACAAACCGACAACACGCACACACACACCTAGCTATGAAAATAGCTTTTGGAACAAAAATTTAGTCAAAGAAGACAAAAAGTTATACTTAGCCACAGCCAAGAGCAAGACCACGTCTGAGCTTTATGAGTGGCAAACGAGATCTGGGGAAAGGGAGCAGTGCAGCATGGGATAACTCTTAGCCCAGCCAACTGAAAGACTTCAAGCTAGAGTATGACTGAGTCGGAGCCAAGGTTCGGCTCCAAACCAATGGGTAAAAATGTAGGTGAGATTGGACTACATAGCATCACTGGTTATGAAAGCGCTTACGCAAATAAAACTAGTGAATGCGACTGGAGTTGTTTGTTTGATACTGTTGCCTTCTTCCTCGGTTCGGGATTCGTTTGTAATTTTACATTTACTCACTAAACCCTGTTCTTGGGACTTGTTTTGGGACTTTTGCTGTTATTGGTTAATTGATTAATTGTTCAGTTTTTACCAATTATGTATATTGTATTTAAGTAAATTGTGTTTTGTGATGTCTTTACTCTTTGAAGGCTCTGTATATTGGAATATGAATTGGCACAGGAGGTCCCCATCGCCACTCCCCATTTCTGTACATAATGTTGATCTTCATACATCAAAATGTTTTCTAGGATAATTTCCAGTAGGGAAGCTATCTGCTGTATATCATTGTTACTATTCACCATTGTCATTTAATATCCTTCAAATTGATTCAATTCCATACTGGTTTGGTATGACCGTAAAGAGGCTCTGCACATCCATGTTCACCAATATCTTCATTCCTTGTAGCCCACTGGTTTGGCAGAAATTCGAGAGTCCCACAAGAAAGTCCTCAGTATCTTTTAATATGATGTTGTACTCGTTCAGGGCTTTCTTCAGTCTGTGTTCCACATAAATAGAAGAGGGTTCAGTAGCCCACTTAAGGGATGATAAGCATCCAGAACTGAGTGAGTTACTTTCCCTTAAGCCTATGCTAAGGAGGTGTCACCTGAGGAGATGACTGTGGTTGGTTATCACCCTCATTTAATGCTGCACTCATTGATTGAAACCAGATCTGAAGAAGGCTTTATGCTGAAAATGCTCATCTCATTTTATTGTTTTAACTTGTTTTTAAACTCTTGATATTAAATATTTATACTCCGGCCATGATATCACTTCTTTGGTTTGTTTTCTTATCTAATCTCTTATCCCACCGTAACATTATAAACATCAACTTAAATCAAAATCGCATCACTACTTCCTCTATATTCCTGGACCTGTCAAAAGCTTTCGATACTGTCTCAAATGATTTGATAGTTACTAGATTGTCTACTTTCAGTCTGGACAACTCTACCATTAACTTGTTTAAAAAATATCTAAAAGACAGATAAGCTAAATTCTGTAAAAACTACTACTCTTAATTTCACATCCATTGTTACGAGAGTTCTCCAAGACTCAATCCTTGGAGCTCTTATTTTCAATATCTTCATTAATGACCTCCATAAAGTTGTTGGCGATGGAACCATCATTCAGCATTCTGGTGACTCTACCCTAATAATCCACACTAACTCTACAAAACAATTTCAAACTGTAACACAAACAGCTTTTCAAACAATTGAAAATTGGCCAACACAATCAAAGTTAATTTTGAACACCATGAAAGCCAAACTTAAACTGCTGACTCTCACAGCTACTCTCTCACAATAGTCATCCACCACTATAACTTCCAACAATAAAAAATGCTCCCACAAAGAACAAAGCCATAACTACAGACCTAGGCAAAACAATTTTGATTAGCAGTGGGGATGTCTGATGCACTGGCAGGGAGGGGTGGGCATGCCTATCCCATGGGAGAAGAGGGGGAGGGTGTTCATCTAAGGACTCCCAGAACGGGAGGTATGGTCCATGAAAACAGAAGTAACCATCAGACATTTCTGGAATGGGCATATGAATGCAGAGTGTGCAGAAACTGGATGCATGTGTGTGTGCATGTGCACATCTGTATATGCACTCAAGTGTCTGTGCAGGGTGTAAAACTGTGTGGCTGAATGCAGTTTCTATCATCAGATACATTCTACAGTGACTCTGCTCTAAATAGCCTCCCCTGACTTTTGGTGATTGTGTGTGTGTGAATGTGCGTGCATATTCCCTGCTTGTGCAAAGTAGTGGCAAGCTTAACTGAGCAGTTATTTAAACTTCCAGTTCAGTGATTAATAATCATAGTTCCAGTACCCTCTCCAGTAACATGTTCCATCCTCCAACTACTTTTTCTGTTTAATACTTCCTAAAATCCATTCTAAACCCAGCTCAGTCACTCATATCGCTTTCACTCTCCATTCCTTCTAGCAAAGGGCAAGTCACCGCACTCTTCTCCTCATTACTCTATGGGTCCTATACAATGTTCCCTTCCTCTTCATCAAAGTAAATATTTCTAGCTTCTTTAGCCTCCCCTTACATAGCAGTTGTTCAAATCCTCCTACAGTTTTCACATTTCTCTGCACTTGATCAAGCAGCTTAATTTATTTTACCCTTAATTACCTTATAATTTTGACAACCACCTTCTTCATGATCTAACAGTCTAATTTGTTGACTCTAAACAGCCCCAAAAACCTAAATAAAGTCACCAGTCAACTTCTTGTAACTGTCCTCATTGCTAAATTTCCACCCTGTTGTCAAGCATGATGTTCTTTCTCATAAATGCATACTGCCAATCAACTTACGCTGAATTCACTTTCTTGTGTCACTCTCCTTATTGCAGTAGTCTGTTCTCCTGTCTCATGCACAGAGCTTTCATATTCCTCTTTATTCAACCCAGTACTGCCTCCAATTATGCCCAAGTTATTTTCTGATTCAACATGGATATTAGTTCCTCAAAACATTAACAGAACAGTTCACTTCATCAGTTTTATTAACCTTTACCATTGTACTCTCATTTTGCCTTTTAATTTTTTCTTTCAAACTCTAACCCCATCCTTCCTTTCTCCTTGATATGAGTTCAGTTAGTAGCGACCTCCATTGATCACCTCCTAAAAACATGTAGGACGCTTCCAGTATCCTGCTCAAATTGCTTCTTCTCTATCATAGACGTTTTAAGTTTTCCTTAAGAAAGGACACAGGCTCACTTGGGCTCTACAAAGATACCAAAATTCAGCACATGCAATTCCCCACTCCCAAACACCACCAGCAATAATACAGAAAGCACCTATGAGAAATAACTGCAAAGGAATGGAATAACATAACATCAATAAACTGATTTTTTTTTCCAACCACCGATAAAAACCTTTACAAGTTAACATAAATTAAGAGGACTTATATAAATGAAAGCTGAAACTCCATTAATCTCAAATATGATTCATGTCATCTTACCAAGTCATGATGTTCGGGGACATTGCAGTGTAGCACTCCAGCAGGAATGAGAGGTATAGAAAAGCTGGAGGGTGGTGGTCCATAAATAACTTGAGTTCCTGGTGGAGGTGGCCCATAGACAATAGTTCCTGGGACAACAGGTCCAGGAGATGCAACTGGGGGAGGACCATAAATCACAGTTCCTTGTGGTGCAGGTGCTCCATTTGGAAGTACAGTGTAAATAACAGAACCAGCTGGGGGAACGAAAGTTTGCTCAGATATGTCACTACTTACATTATCTTCTCCATTGTCTTCTGCATGTTCTTTATCTGTAAGCAAAAAAGAAAAAAAAAACAATAATCGAATAGGTTCATCTAAACAATCATGCAACACTAACGTCATACACTGGAAAGACATGCTACATAACTTAAAGCACAATGAAACACAAACTCTCTGCTCTTCCAAAAGTGTAGGATTTATTTTAAAAAGCAACAGCATCATAAAACAAACAAAACTGGTTCTAGCAAAGAAAAACTTCCCTGTCAGATCCTTCGAGAAGTCATACTACACTTTTTGGAAGATGGTCAAGGAACTTGCAAAATGTACACATATCCGTTTATCTGCCATACCACTAACTACTAATAAGGTGGTTTTTCTTCAGGTATCAGCTGGGTGAGTTTTTCTTGTCTACTTAAAGCTCAGAGGTACTACCATCAACTGGCCCTACTGCAAGAAGTAAGAGCCTTAATTTGTTACTTCAGGTGGACAGTACTTGTGTAATACCTACATTTCCTTTTAAGGCATATCAAAGAGTAACAGGAGAGAGGTTACATAAAACTGCTTGAGGAGTTACAGATTAAGAATGCCCATGTTCACAGTGAGTTGAGCTAAATCCACATAACATAAGCTGTCCCATTAACCTCAAAGTCCCATATTTACATTAACCTAACACACACCACTGAATCTCTCCTTCTTCCTGCTAAATTATGCCTTAATTGCAGTACAATCAAAGATACCCTATATTTCTGCTGGTAATGGCTAAAGGCCCATATCCAACCTGTGTGCAACAGTTTCATCATGGAAAATACTTTACAGTAAGCTTCTTCAGCAATGTTCCACTAGTCCTGTCACATGCTAACATGACTTCAGAAATCAATATAGCACTGAAAATACAAATTATACTGTGACTAATACTATTTACACAAATATGGAAAAAAGGTAATTTTGTTGCAGCCATACCTATTGACTAGTTAAGTGTTTTTGAATCAACTGACCATATAAGATGATGTTTTGGAGGGATCAAAGATGGTGGAGGAGTCAGGAGCAGCTCTTGTGTACTGTTCCTGCCCATCACTATGACACTACTAAATCTATCTATCTATCTATCTATCTATCTATCTATCTATCTATCTATCTATCTTTTTCCTTGGTTTTATATAATCTCCTTCCTCTGATTCTTTCATTGTTTTTTATACTGCTTTACTACTGCAAGTGTGTTCCTTCACAAAGATGTGCAATTCAGTTTACACTTAGATTACATATCTAATGTATCATATTTTATGTCATGTTAAACTTAATAAGTTGTAATAAAACATCTGCAAATCTCCAACAAAGACAATTCATTCTCCTGGAGCTTCAGCAGAAAGCCTTCCAGGAAGGATTAACTCATCACATAGATATCTGCTTTAATGACACCACAATACATCAACAGTTAGATTTCAAAATAATTGATAAATGCAGGAATAATTACGTCCATTTGGTGTCAATGTTTTAACTTTTTAAATAAATACACTTTCACTTAACAATAAAATATTCTTAACACATCCCCCACAAAGAAAACTCCAATTAACTTGCTCAAGAACAGTAGCTTTCAAACCATCCACCTTACATCATGAAATTCAGTACAACAAGATACCAAAAGGCCAAAAGGCTATTCAAATCATGATTACAGAAATTTCTAAGATATTCTTTAACTCTGAGGATGTTCTTAGCTTCCCTCACATAACAAATTGCAAGGACAATGAATAATATAAATTACTGGCAAACTAGAACAAGTAAAACAACCCTTAGTTTCTATTCTCATATCATTAAATCTTATCAAATTTTTCACATACGAAGGGATAAACTGTAAAATTGCAACGGGGACGGGGCCCCTCCTACTTAACCTAAAAGCACTGTTAGTGCATACAGGAGTCATCAAAGTAAAATAGCTATGACATAAGATACTATCTATACTTTTATCCACAGAAAAATAAATAAAACGTGCCTTACACAAATATTTTTTAAATTAGTATCCATCATAAAATGTTTCTTCACCCTCACACAATTTGATCAGAGAGACCATTATATTGTGTAACAAAATACATCTGTTCTTCCAAATCACCATCAGCATTAAACCTAGACTGATAAATATTTAAATAATAACTACTTAATCATTTTAACCTCAAAGTTTTAGCAACTTCACAATAAACTGAACAAAAACAGTTCTCATAGAATATCATCTTCTTAAAGAAGAGATTTAATAATTTATGGGATTCACTAATAAAATCTTTTCCTTCTGAACAATCTCTTAACACAGATAAATTAAATATTAGGGAGCGAAGAAACCAAACAGATCGGGTAAAAACTAGTACCAAATAAATAATCTATAGTGGAAGTCACCTTATGAAATAATTTACTATGAATACATTTATTAGGAACACCATCAAAGTGACATCTAAAACAATTTATATTACTTTGATGCACATTATGACAACATTTTTAACTAAATCTGTTAATATGCAACTGTTTCATAAAATTAGGCATGTGTTCCATAGCTTCTTTACAAATAAAAGTCAAGCCATCTACTAAATGAAAATAATAAGAGCATTATTTAAAAACATCATTTTAATATAAATATTCAACTTCAGATTAGCCTATAAACAAATGAGTATATGAAGGTGGCAAAACTTGTATTTATGGCAGTACCTTTCAAGTACCCCATACACATAAAAAATTATTTAAACAAAAATCAATTAATTCTAATAAATGATCACTGGGGTTCATAAAGGTTACCACTAAGAGCACACTTAGTACACACTTTCTACATTCAAGAACATCCCTACCACAATGCTTGCGGTGTCTATTCTATAAGAAAGGTTACACTAAGTGCACAGCTCTCACCTGAATCAGGAACAAATCACAAGAATCAGGGACAATCAGGGACACTTTTAAAGTATTAGTGCTACTTACTCATAGCACTTTCATAATAAGAGAATATAGATCAATTACATTTTATGAAGAAAAAGTCTATGATTCTAATTAATCATTATTTAATAAATGTAATTCACCACCTTTTCTCCAAAAGTCATTAATTTTAGGAAGGATTAAGAGGGACAAAGCTAAAATTTCAGTCAAACACAGGGATGGCCGAGAAGTATGACTTGCTATACTTAGTGGTAACCTTTATGAATCCCATGGAATGTGCTCTCAGATAATCATCTAAAAAATAAAAACAGCCTCCAAACCAAATGTATGGACAATACTGGTATAAATACTTTTTGCATCAATTGTCAACCAAAAACTATTTTGTTCCCACATTATATTAGCTAATTTACATAATAAATCATCAGTCTCCCTAATATAAGAAGGAATCTTAACTTCTTCTTCTTCTTTTGGCTGCTCCCATTAAGAGTCGCCACAGCAGATCAACTGTTTCCATTTCTTCCTGTCCTCTGCATCTTGCTCTGTCACACCAACCACCTGCATGTCCTCTCTCACCACATCCATAAAACTTATCTTACGCCTTCCTCTTTTCCTGTTACCTGGCAGCTTCATCCTTAGCATCTTTTTCCCAATATACTCTGCATCGCTCCTCAGCACATGTCCAAACCAACGTAATCTTGCCTCTCTGGCTTTGCCTTCAAACCTTCCAACCTGGGCTGACCCTCTAATATACTTATTCCTAATCCTGTCCATCCTCATCACACCCAGTGCAAATCTTAACATCTTCAACTTGGCCACGTCAAGCTCTGTAGTCATTCTGCGGTGTTTAGTAAAATTCAGTTATTGACTAGTAAGTACACTGCCTTTTTGTCAATGCCATTGTCTCCAACCCATATAACATAGCTGGTCTCACTACCCTCTTGTAGACCTTCCCTTTCACTCTTACTGGTACTCGTCTGTCACAAATCACTCCTGACACTCTTCTCCACCCACTCCATCCTGCCTGTACTCTTTTCTTCACCTCTCTTCCACACTCACCATTACTCTGAACTGCTGATCCCAAGTATTTAAACTCATACACCTTTGCCACCTCTATTCCCTGCATCTTCACCATTCTTCTATCCTCCCTCTCATACACACATATAATCTCTCTTAGTCCTGCTGACCTTCATTCCTCCTCTTCTCTCTAGAGCATATCTCCACCTCTCCAGGGTCTCCTCCACCTGTTCCCTACTCTCACTGCAGATCACGTCATCTGCAAACATCATAGTCCACGGGGACTCCTGTCTGATCTCATCTGTCAACCTGTCCATCACCGTTGCAAATAAGAAAGGGCTCAGAGCTAATCCTTGATGTAATCCCACCTCCACCTTAAATGCATCCGTCACTCCCACCGCAGACCTCACTGCTGTCTGTCACACTACCCTCGTACATATCCTCTTACATACTTCTCTGACACTCCCGACTTCCTCATACAATACCACAACTCCTTTCTAGGCACCCTGTCATATGCCTTCTCTAAGGTCACAAAGACACAATGCAACTCCTTCTGACCTTTTCTGTACTTTTCCATCAACAACACTCAGAGCAAACATTACATCTGTAATGCTCTTTCCTGGCATGAAACCATACTACTGATCACTAATCATCACCTCCCTTCTTAACCTAGCTTCCATTACTCCTTCCCATAACTTCATGCTGTGACTGATCAATTTAATCCCTCTGTAGTTACTACAGCTCTGCACATCACCCTTATTCTTAAAAATTGGTACCAAAACACTTTCTCCATTCCTCAGGCATCCTCTCACTTTCCAAGATTTCATTAAACAATCTAGTTAAAAACTCCACTGCCATTTCACCTAAACACCTCCATGCTTCCACAGGTATGTCATCTGGACCAACAGCCTTTCCATTCATCATCCTCTTCATAGCTATCCTTACTTCCTCCTTGCTAATCCACTGCACTTCATTATTCACTATCCGCACATCATCCAACCTTCTCGCCCTCATTCTCTTCATTCATCAGCCCCTCAAAGTACTCTTTCCATCTGCTCAACACACTCTCCTCGCTTTTGAGTATGTTTCCCTCATTATCCTTTATCACCCTTACCTGCTGCACATCTTTACTAGCTTGGTCCCTCTGTCTAGCCAATTGGTACAGGTCCTTTTCTCCCTCCTTAGTGTCCAACCTTTCTTACAACTCTTCATACACATTATCCTTAGCCTTCGCCACCTCTCTCTTTGCCATGCACCTCATCTCCTTATACTCTTGTCTACTTTCTTAATCTCTCTGACAATCCCACTTCTTCTTTGCCAACCTCTTTCTCTGTATACTCTCCTGTACTTCTTCATTCCACCACCAGGTCTCCTTGTCCTCCTTCCTCTTTCCAGATGCCACATCAAGCACCTTTCTAGCCATCTCTCTTACTAGCTCTGCTGCAGTTACCCTGCTATTCAGTAACTCTTCACTGCCACCCAGTGCCTGTCTTAACTCATCCCTGAACTCCACCTCACAATTACCCTTTTTCAATTTCCACCATTTGATCCTTGGTGCTGCCCTCACACTCATCCTCCTCTTCTTGATCACCAATGTCATCCTACAAACCACCATCCTATGCTGCCTAACTACACTTTCCCCTGCCACCACTTTACAGTCTCCAATCTCCTTCAGACTGGCCCTTCTTCACAAGGTATAATCCACCTGTGTGCATCTTTCTCCACTCTTGTATGTCACCCTATGCTCCTCCCTCTTGTTAAAATACGTATTCATCACAAGAAGGAATCTTAACAATATATTTAAATTGACATTAATAACTTTACCTATGTTCTCCAAAACTGAACACCACCCTAAAATAATAGGCCCACCAGGGGGATTCGCAGAGCATCTATGGACTTTTGGAAGACAATAAAATGAGGCGATTTTAGCTTGTTCATTGTAAAGTACAAAATGCCCTAAGCAAACTCCTCTGCCTAACTCTAAGAAACTTTAAGAAAAGATATTAGTTACAATTTATCTATCAAATTTAAAAATATCCTGCAATTCTTTATTGACTGAGTAAGAACAAGCTTTTATAAATTAATTTAAAAGTGGGGGAATAAATTCACTGTGACACTTAACACATTCTGTATTTAATAGATCATTTGCATTAACCACAGTATCATTCAATCAGAGCATGACAAATATAAATCTTCACAAAACTATCACATGTTTCAGAAGACAAGTGTTCATGGGACTTTCAAGATGGCTGTACACTGATCAACTGTTTAACCTCAGCGGTCCCAGTGTGAAAAAAGAAACTGAGATAAGGGCTAGTAATTCTGCGGTGTTTAGTAAAATTCAGTTACTGACTAGTAAGTACACTGCCTGGATGCCAGCAAAGAAAAAACTTAGAGGACTTGCAAGACCCACATGGTTTGGCTTTGTCAAGGGGAGGTCAAGTCTGTTAAATCTGGCCGACTTCTTTGAGACTGCCACTAAAGCCACAGACAAGGGGAAGATGGTGCACACCGCCTACCTTGAACTGGCCAAAGCCCTCGACACTATTCCCCACTCGGGCATAATAACTCTCTCAACTAGTCATCAATCCGTATGTTAGCAGATGGGTAGCTAACTGGCTCACTGATAGAACCCACTTAGTCAAAACAGGGGAAGCCACCTCAAGCAGTTGCATAGTGTAACAAGCGGCACACCCCAGGGTTCAATCCTGGGGCCTCTGTTATTTGGGATATATTTTTCTGAGGTGCAGGCCAAAACCAATAGGCTATGGCTGACCAAGTCTGCAGATGACTGTAAGCTGGACACTGTCATCAATTCCCCTAGTGAACTGGACATCCTCCAACAGGGTCAGAAACATGGCCTCAAGCTGAATACCAAAAAATGCATCATTAACCCCTTTGGAAAGGGTGACATCCCCACAAATTACCACATTAATAACATTGTCCTAAGCACGCAATCAGTCGTGAGGGATTTGAGCAACCAGGTTGATAGCAATCTGACTTTTGACCACCATGTTGTTTCTGTTGTACGGAAAGCTTTCTACGTGACCCATCTCTTAAGTAAGGGTATCTCATCCAGGGACAAGGATGTCATAACATCCCTGTATTCTTCCCTTATAAGGCCCATTCTTGAGTACAATGCCCTGTTCAGTATGTACCTCGCAAAGCACATGCAGCAGCTGGAGAGACCACAGAGGTTCCTCACCAGGAGAATCCATGGCCTCAAAAATTTACCATACACAGAAAGGCTAAAAGCCCAATCCCTCTACTTAGTTTCATACAGACTCCTCAGAGGTGACCTCTGTCTGACATACAAGGCAATCTCGGACCCTGCCATGATGGCACTTGCTGCATATCCACAAGTCAAGCTCCACTCAAGTAACCCACACGCATGGCCTGAACCTGATCTGTGGCATCAACAAGACTTGATTGTGGGACAGATTTGTGTCCCAGAGACTCCCCCATCTGTGGAAGAGACTCCCCCTCCACATCAAGCAAAGTACCTCTTTATCCCTTTTAAGCGCAACTTGGATAACTGGATGGGAAACAGAAAATATGTCCCTGGGATTCCACCCATGTCCCTGCTGGGTTAAACTCTTGGCTAGGCTTATAAGGGCCTTAGGGCCAATAGCCTAGTAACTTCCTATGATCCTATGATAAGATGGCTGCACATTAAGTAACAGCTTAATTCTAGTTCTCCCAGTGTGAAAATAGAAACTTACCAGCAAAAGCCAGTGGGCTTGCATTTCTGGGTAAAGTTCAGAAACTGGCTAGTAAGTACACTGCCTGGATGACAGAAAAAAAAGAAATACAGAGGACGTGAAGGAAAATCAGCTACAAAAGGTGAGGAAAAACACAATGGAAAAGTACTCCAGTTGTTTAGGAAATAGCATTGCTAGCTCCAGACATAACTTCCAGTAATCTAGAGGAAAATATAAGACAACTTCACACAGGCCTGGGTTGAAATAAACAAAACACTAATGGAGTGTATCAACTCAAACAACAAAAAGCTGGAATAAATGGAGGAAGCTTTAAACATATATTCAGATGAGATTATAAAACTGCAAAAAATCGGAGGTTGAAATGAAGAAAAGGCTGGCTGAATATGAGACTGCTCATGAGGAGATGTTCAAAAAAATAACAGAATCAAAGGACAGAGCATGTAGGAAAAACCTGAGATTTTCTGTTGTACGAGAAAAGCTGAAAGGAATAGACTATATTAACTTTTATGAAACACAAATAAGCAACTGGACTGATATTCCACAGCAGGAGTTGTTAACTGAAAGGGCACATCTTGTGTATGCTCCAAACATGGCTATGAGAAAGCAACCTACCAGCAGGAGTTGATTCTGAAACGAACTGACAGAAGGACAAAGTACTAAAAGTGGGACACAGCAGAGTGTTTGTGGACAATGATAACTCACTGTACACCAGGCAGAAGAGCAGTACATTTATTCCGCTATTCAGGGAATGTCAAGAAGCAGGTATGAGTTTCAAACTGATGTACCCAGCTATTTTCAAAATATTCTTCCCTTGAGGGACAAAATAATTTTTTGATAAAGTACATGCTAAGGAGGAAATACAAAAGTTTATCCAACAAAAGGTGAGCTTTGAAACAGAAAAAGATTCTGCTTCTTGTTCTTCTGGTAATAAAGACAACAGAAAGACTGTGCCAGTGAAACATTTTCCAGTGTTTCAACAAAAAATACTTGAGGGAAGGAAAAAAGCACAAAAGTCTACTAGAAGAATTCAGAATACATTGGAAGTGAAGCAGAGACACAATTTAGGAGATGATGTTGAAGAGGAATAAAAAAAGTAACTTGGAAATTGACAAATGTGGACTTACAAAGCAATATTTATATTTGAGAAACATGACAGAACAAGAAAAATCTAGAAATATTGGATTTTTTGGACTTTGTTAAACTTTGTAGGGGACTCTAAAGCATATATCTTACTTTGTGTCATTAATGCTTGGAAAAATACTTAGGAGAGAGGAAGAGAAAAGAGAAAGTTAACTGAAAGTAGAACTGTTTTTTTTTCCTTAATGGTACTATTTTATAATGCATTATTTTCTTTGCATACTATAAAGTAAAGATTTTTTTCCGTTATTTTAAGTGTAATGGGGGATACTAATGTAAATAGGTGCTCTTATTTTTTTCCCTTTTTTCTCTCTTTCTCCTTTTTCAGTTTTAAGAAATGTAGAAGCTGCAACATAAAAAAAGTCTGGTTAAAACAGCATAACAAAACAAAAAGTTGTGTGCTTTTACTCATTCTTGCATAGGAGAATGACTGGATTAAAGCCCTTAGTAACAAAGAGACAGCAAGCAAATGAAAAACAATAATGAATATTATAGAGCTTTTTTCTAGCAAATACATGTATGCTTAGTAGCAATTCAGTAACAGGCCCTCGTGTCTCCAAGAGACAATCTGATAAGGAGAAATAGTTAGAATATAATGTCCTCTGAAAGCATTCAAGTGTCTACCCAGCTGCGACAGCCATAAAGATAAGAAAAAAACAACAGCACTTAGAAGCAAAGGCTGCACCATGCACCTTAGCATGGATAACCCTTCTTAACTCTAGTATGTGAGTGTGGTCATCAGTTTGGAACAAGAAGTTATGTACTCACCATAACATTCAATGTATGTAGTCTATCTCGCCTCACATTCTTACACGTGGGTTCGGAGCCGAATGTCAGCCCTGACTTGGACAAGTTTTTTAGCTAGAAGTTTTTCTATTGGCTAGGCTAAAATGGTAGCCCATGCTGCACTGCTCTCTATCCCCAGATCTAGTTTGCTGTGAGCCCCGCACTCATTCTCCATTGATAACAACACGTAAGGAAAGGAAAAACAAACCAAGAATGAAGGGAGCTCTAAAACCAGACCTAACCTCCAGATCCTCCAGGACGGGGGAAGGAGGGGGGTAAGTAAGAATGTGAGGCAAGATGGACTACATACATCGAACGTTATGATGAGTTCATAACTTCTTGATGTTATGTAGTTCAATCTCGCCTACATTCTTACCCATGGGACAGCGTCCCTAGCACCTAAATCCTGGGAGGCTCAGTGGAAAATACTCCTGAGCACTGTGGAACCAAAGGAAGACCTGCCCCTAGATACCACATCCAGCTTGTAATGAGTAATAAAGGTGTGAGGAGATGCCCAAGTAGCCACAGCACAAATATCATCCATAGACAATCTGGCCTGAAAAGCTGTAGATGTAGATACAGACCGAGTAGAGTGAGCCTTCACCCGGAACGGTAAATCTTTACCCCCTGAGGAATAAATGAAAGAAATACTGCTGGAAATCCACCTGGACAACGTGACTTTGGAGACAGGAGACCCAATTCTGTTTTACGAAAAGGAAACAAACAACTGATCGGATTTTCTGAGGTCTTTCGTTCTGTGCAAATAAAAACTTAATTGTCTGTGCACACCCAATTGATGAAATTTGAATTCTGCCTTGTTTGAGAACTGGGGAAAGAACACTGACAATTCAATGGATTGGTTAAGGTTACTGACTGATGCCACTTTGGGAAGAAAAGGGGGGCTCAGTCTGAGAGAAACCCTGTCCTTATGAAAAATCAAATAAGGGGATTTGACTGATAAAGCTTGAAGCTCCGAAATGCGCCAGGCTGACATGATGGCTACTAAGAAGACAGTCTTCCAAGTTAAGAATTTTAAATCGCAAGTGGCTGCAGGCTCAAAGGGGGGGAAGTAAGACCCTGTATAACAAAGTTTAAGTCCCAAGGCATAACAGGTTCCGATACCAGAGGACGAAGTAACAAAGTACCCTTCAGGAAAGCCTTACAGATTCTGTGTGCCATCAGGCTAGGCTCATCTGCGACATGAAAGTTAGAAATCGCCGCCAATTGAACTTTAGTGGTTGCGGCAGCTGAACCTTGGTTAAAGAGCATAGACAAGAACTCCAATACAGATGAAATTGGAGCTGTGTAAGGGTCAATCTTTTTGATATGCGCCCAGATTGAAAACCTCTTCCATTTGCTGAAATAAATTTTCCTGGTCGAGGGCTTATGAGAGGAAGATAAAATATGAACCATCTCCGCGAAAAAGGATGAAGCCCAACTAATGATGGAAGTGGAGTAGCCAGGCAGTCAACCGGAGGGTCCGAAGAGAGGGATGGAGCTGCCCTGACATGTGTCAGTAAGTCTGGTTGTGGGTCCAGAATCCAAGGAGCGTCCATGAGATAGGGATGGAAAAAGGGGAACCAAACTTGATGAGGCGAGTGTGGGGCAATCAGAATCATTTTGCTTCCCAAGGATTGCGCTTTCTGAATAACCTTTGACAGCTAGGGAATCGGAGGGAAAGCATATAGTAGACCAGAGGGCCAATCATGGACTAGACCGTCCCTGGGTGACTCCCCTTGAGGGGGGATCAACGTGAAGTAGCTGCTGCATTTGGCATTGAGGGGGCTGGCAAAAAGGTTGCAGCAAGGCTGACCCCACCTGCAGAAGATCTGTTCCGCAACTTGACAGCTCAGGGACCACACGTAAGGCCTCAGAATAGCTCTGCTTAGCCTGTCTGCGATCACATTGGACTTCCCCAGAATGTGCGTTGCCACCAGAAAACGTTGGGAAGACACTGCCCACTGCCACACCTGCATGGACTCTCTGCAAAGGGGGTAAGACTTGGCTCCTCCCTGCTTCTTCAGATACCATACCACTGACATATTGTCTGAGTGGATTGCAATAGTCCCGAGAGGAAGAAAACTCTGAAGTGTTTGCAACGCTAGTAGCACAGCTCTCATCTCCAGGACATTGATATACAGATGCATCTTGTGCTCTTGCCACATGCCTTGGACTGTCCTGCCTAGATAATGCCCCCACCCCATCTGGGAGGCATCCGTGGTCACCGTGGCAATCGGGGGCACAGGAACGAAGGGCTTTCCTGCACTGGGGTTGTCGGTGCGAAGCCACCAACTGAGATCCTGTTTGCACCTGTCTGTGAGTAGAATAGGGTGAGAAAGTGGAAGACGTTGAAGAGATCATTGGGCAAAGAGAAGCCACTGAAGGAGCCTCATATGTAACCTTGCCAGAGGGACTAACATAATCGTAGCAGCCATCGTCCCCAACAGTTGGAGGACTCATCTTGCCTTCGCTCTTCTCAGAGGGAGCAAGGTATGAACTTGTTGTTGTAGGACCCTGATTCTTTCCTGTGGTAGAAACGCCCACATGAGGACGGTGTCTAGTTCAGCGAATATAAAAGTGACACGCTGTGAGGGCAACAAGACAAATTTTTCCCAATTCAATGTGATGCCCATCTGTTGACATAGGTTGATAGTAGCGTCCCTGGTCTGAAGTAGTAGATGCCTGGTGGTGGCAGTAAGGAGCCAGTCCAGATATGGAAACACTTGGAATCCCTGACATCTCAAGTGTTTAGTCACCACTGCCATGCATTTGGTAAACACCCTGGGGGCTGTGGTGAGACCAAAGGGCAGGGCTCGAAACTGAAAATGACTGGCTCCCAGCCAGAAGCGTAGGTGACTTCTGGATGCCCTGTCCATCTTTATGTGGTAGTAAGCATCCTTGAGATCAATGGAGCACATCCACACTTCTTTTCCCAACAATGGGAGAATAGACTGCAATGTGACCATTCGGAACTTGGACTTTTGCACGTGGGTGTTCAATCGGCTGAGATCTAATACGGGTCTCAGGTCCCCTGTCCTTTTCGGCACCAAAAAGAATCTGGAGTAAGTCCCTAATCCGATCTGGTCTGAGGGGACATGTTGGATGGCTCCTTTTTCTAGCAGCTTTGAAACTTCTGAAGCTCTGTAATCCCTTTGACTGGGTGGAACATCTGGGATTTTCTTGATTGGAGGGGGATTTTATGAGAAGGGGATGACATATCCTCCGGAAATTATACGTAGAACCCATTGGTCCTGGGTGATGTCTTGCCAGGCCTCCATGTGTAACGAGATTCGACCCCCAACTAGCTCCAGAAACACACAGTCGGGCCTCCCATCAGGAGCAGCGGTAGGGAGAACCACGAAAGGAATCGCTGTCTCCCGAGTTGCGGGGGCTGTCTCTGTCCCTAAGGTGGCATCTCCCTGAATAACCCCCCCCCCCTTCCCCTGCCTCTGGAGGTGACTCACCTTGTGCACCGGGAAAAAACCTCTGTGATTTCTTGAACCACATTTTGCCTCCCTCCCCCCCTCTGGGCCTTGGGATAAGGTCTAGAGGGAAGGGAAAAATGGACTCCTACGGCAGACAGAGTTTTTCCCTCTTGCTCGCTTGTAAGAGTGTCTTTCACCTTGGTTCCGAACAAAGAGGTACCATCAAAAGGGGCGTGGTGAATGAAGACCTGAAGGCCTCCGTGAAATGACAAAGGCGCATCCAGGCCTGCCTCCTAAGAGCAACTCCTGAACTTGCTGCCTTACTCGCTCCTTCGACTGCATACGAGATTAGCCTCATGGAGGAGTTCACAATGGAATTGAGGGTAGACATCTGAGCGTTGACCATCTGGGCTACCGCCTCAGAAACGTTACCCATGAGAGTATCTCCAAGCTCCTTGAGGAGATCTCTCTGGAGCCGTGTAAAGTGGGATAAATAATTCAGTGACCATAAGATAAAGGTCGCTGAAGAAAAGGTATGCTTTTTGTACCAGTCAATGGCCCGAGAGTCCTTGTTAGGGGGATGGATGGTGGAAGAAGTCTCGGCTAATTCCTTCTGAGTGGCAGCTGCCACCACCATGGCATCCACAGGGACTCCCTTGGACAGAAATTCCTTATCAGGAGGAGCAGACAAAAATTTATTGCATCTCCTGGAGACTGGTTCCACAGAGTCAGGGGTTTCCCCACACCCTTCGACAAACCAAAACCAGAAGCTCGTCGAAGGGTGGAGATACCCAGGAGATGGAGGGTTGAGCACCAAACTCCTTCAGGAAGACCGACTCCTCCTCGGAGAGGGCTTTGGATGGCCAGTCACCTCTTTGTTTCAAAATCTCTAGGATGTCAGAGAAAGAAACATCCTCAGAGGATGACTTGGGGGACCCCTCCGATTCCTCGAGGTCAGTGTCTGATGTGAGAGACTCATCCTGGGAATCTATGTGCTTTCTCTTGCATGTCTTCTTTCTGGGTGGCTCCTCAGGCAAAAACTCTGAGGGGCCCTCAGAAATGTGGGGACCACTCATGGGGGTACCCTGAGGCCTTGGGGTTCCGCTGTCTAGAGATAGATGGTGATCAGAGACCTGCACCGGTGTAGTAGGGGACAGAATGACCAACCCGCATGATGCTGCTGACGACCTGGCCAGTGCACTCCACATGGTCTCAAAGGTTGGTCCCCCCGAGTCCGAAGAATATCCAGCCTCCGAAGCCACGACAGGAGTCAAACTTCCCCGCACCGAAGCACCGAGAGGGAGACTAGGAGCCAAGATGTGTCCCTAAGCCTCTCCCTTGGGTCCGACCGAAGAGTCCTGAGTCCTGAACCCCGTGGACGGTGCCAACGGGGTCGGAGCTGACATCGGCACTGATAAGCCAGGAGGGGCTGTTGGAACCAACCTAGGGACATCACGCGGAGCTGAGCACTCTGGCTCCAAAAGCTGAGGTGTGCTCGGAGGAGGAAGTATCAAAGCAGGTTGAGGGACCAGCTCCAGAGCCCACTGGGTCGGAGCCGAGAACAATTTTGCCAGAACCGGTGACTGAAGGAGTCTCTGCACCATTCTATCGATGTCCACATCTGATAAGGTCCTGGTGGATTTAGAGGATAGAGAAGGAGATTGAGACCTCCTCTCGTAAGGGGACCTGCGAGGAGGGGATACTTGCCTAATGCTAGGCGATAGGCTCCGAACAGGTTCCAAGAAAATTGGAGCCGAATCAGGTTCCCTAACAACTGACACTTCCTGTGGCCCCGAAGACAATGGAGCCGAGGATGTCAAAGCAGACTTTGCTATTTTCTCCGGTGGCTCAGAGGAGACTGATGGAGCCGGAGATCTCTTTTTTGATTTAGAAGATTTAGCCTTAGAGCTGGAAGCACTCTCCAGACCCTCTTCGAAGGAGGGTTTCAGAAGTCCCTTCAAAATAAATTTATTCGTCCTTTCCTGAAGAACTCGCGGACTAAAAGCATGACAGAAGCTGCACAACTCCTGGAGATGAATCACTCCCAGACAATATACAAAGACGGAGTGTCCATTGGTAATGGACATTTTGTAACTGCACCTACAGCACCTTCTTGAAGCCCAAGGGCTTGTGCTCCTTAATATCTTTGGACAGAGCTAACCAACAATAATAAAGCACCAAGACAATCAAACACTGAATAAAAGGACCAACGGTCAGTCACAAGGCGGGAAAAACTACAACACACAAATACCACAAGATCTCTAATTTAAACTATCCTTAGACACAAACACAAGGGTGAAAGGACTAATACCTCTAATTTAAACGGTACTTAGTCCCGGAAAACTTAAATGACACAAGGAAAGTAAGGGGACAGACTAGGTCCTCTAACTGAGAACGGGCCTAGCCCATTGGAAACAGCTAGTGGGATACCACAGAAAAAACAATACAAAACACAATTTTTCTACAAGACAAGACAAGAACACACAATAGCTATTAAAATAGCTTTTTGTTTGCAACAAATTTCTCTGATAAGGAAGAAAAAGGGTACTTAGCCACAGTCAAGAGCAAGACCACATCTGAGCTACACGAGCGGCAAATGAGATCTGGGGATAGAGAGCAGTGCAGCATGGGATACCATCTTAGCCCAGCCAATAGAAAGGCTTCGAGCTAGAAAAGTTGGCTGAGTCGAAGCCGACATTCGGCTCCGAACCCACGGGTAAGAATGTAGGCGAGATTGGACTACATAACATCATTTGTTTCTATTAGGAGGGTAAAACTTCAATATTTGAAGATGGACATAGTTTTGTGCATTATTATTAAGTTAATAGCTTTTAGGGGGTATTGGGGATGTGTTTGTTTTTTGTTTGAGGGCTTTCAATAAAACAAAAAAGTTCTGTATGATGTGGCATAATAAGCTCAAACGGATATAACAAGAAACAACCGTACAAAAGATCAACCTGCCAAACAGTGCAAGCATGTAACAAAAGCTGGCACTAGACATTTAACAAAAAAAGCTGTGATACATAAAATGTAGGAATATTAAGTTTTTAATACAATAATGCTTTCTGTAATGTCTTTAAATGTCAGTGGTTTCACAGATAAATAAAAAAGAAAGAGCAGTGAACTATATTAAAAAATGTAGAGTGCAAATAGCTATCCTACAGGAGACACACTTGGAAATAACCGAACATGTGAATTTGATAAAGAAAGGTTTACAGGATGGTTATTCAGCAGAATACCTGGCACAAAGGAAAAGAGGAGTACTTACATTAATTGCAAGAGGAGCTCCATTAGTGACAGAAAAAGATAAAAAAGATGATAATGGTAGATTTCTAGTACTAAGGAGCTACTGGCAAGGGAGGAGGATTATACTGGCCTGTATTTATATTCTACCTAAAACTGCTATACTGGAGTTTAAGAAAATTCTGGGAGAAATAATCAACTTTCAGCAAGGAATATTACATATAAGTGGGGACTGGAATTTGATTGGCAGCAGTGAAGATGTGTCACGGGGTCCCATAAGGGAAAATATAACAAAAGAGGGTAGATTTCTGAAGAAGTTTATGAACATATCTGACATGGAACATGTGAATTCAGTACTAGGAGTTTGGAGTGAATTTACATATTATTCCACAAGATACAAAAAACTGGGCTAAGCTAGATAGAATGTACATTTCATAGGAAAATGTGCATTTAATTGAAGGTCTTGATATGCATCCAATAACTGTTTCAGATGATGCATTAAAAAAACTAATATAAAAACACAGGGTAATTAAATAAAAATAAGGTACCGACACTTTCCCACCTATCTGTTCAAGGAAGAGGCATTTAAGGAATGGGTAGTTGAAATTATTCAAGAGCTATTAAAGAATATAGAAATTTCTTCTGAAAATATAGTTAGGGAGTGGGACAAAGTTAATGGGGAGCTTAAAAATTGGGTGGACTTTAAAAAGGAAGATATGGTTAAAAAATAAAAAGAATTATTTACAGGGACTGACAAATGTTAAAGAAACAGAAAATAAGGAGAATCATAATATTAAAAGGCACAATGTAAGCAGCTTAGTAAAAAGTTAGGAATTATTGGAAGTGAATAAGGGATAGCAGCTTTCTTGGTACCTAAATAGTTTAATGCATTTACCAGAGCAGCACATAATTCAGTATTATTTAAAGACAGTCAGTGCAATTTTTCTTAAGGATAAAAGTTAATGTTTTCTGAATATATACATTTTTTTTCACACCTGGGAGGGGAATAAGGATAAGACAAGAACTGGTGGCAATTAGTGTAAGTAGGAGCACAGGCTACATGTGCCTCACCATGGATAACCTTATTTTAGGTTAGTTTAATGCCTGTGGGTGCAGCTGTTGATTTGGGATAATTATTCCTATCAGGAGGGTTAAACTTCATTATTTGAATATGTACATAGTCTTGTGTGTTTGTTTTAAGTTAATAGGTTCTGGGTGTATGGTGTTTTTTTGAATGTTTTCAGTAAAACAAAAAGTCTTATAAAATGTGACTTACATTCAAATGGTAATGAAAAGAAACAACTCTATAAAAATCAATCTGCCAAACATTAGTGGGTGCATGTAACACCAAAGCTAGAAAAAGACATTTAAAAAGCTGTTATATATAATAGGTGGGAATAATAATTTTTTACCATAATGGCTACACTAACCATATTATTTTGGATTGTGAATGGCCTCATAGGTATCATCAAAAATGTAACAGCACTGAATTATATCAAGAAATGCAGAGTGCAAATAGCAATGCTACAGGAGGCACATTTGGAAAGAAGCAAGCATGTGAATTTGAAAAAAATTCAGGATGTATATTCAGCAGAATATGAGGGAGAAAGGAAACCGGGAAGTACTTAAACTAATTTCTAGAGGAGCTCCAATAGTGAGAGAAAAGGAAAAAAAAAGATAGCAATTGTAGATTTGTGGTACTAAGGGGTTACTGGCAAGGAAGAAGGATTATACTGTTATGTATTTATATTCTACCTAAAACTGCTATTATGCAGCTTAAGAAGATTGAGAGAGAAATAATCAAATTTTAGCAGGGAATTTTACTTAGAGGCAGAGCCTGGAACTTGATTTGCAACAGTGAATGTGTATCTGGGGGACCTAGAAGAGAAAATATAAAGATAACAAAAGAGGTTAGATATATGATGACAGTTATGAAAATATTTGGTATGGTAGATGTAAATTGGTTTGGACAAGTGCTGAGGAGGGATGCAGAGTATATTGGGAAAAAGATGCTAAGGATGAAGCTGCCAGGTAACAGGAAAAGAGGAAGGCCTAAGATAAAGTTTATGGATGTGGTGAGAGAGGACATGCAGGTGGTTGGTGTGACAGAGCAAGATGCAGAGGACAGGAAGAAATGGAAACAGTTGATCTACTGTGGCGACCCCTAACGGGAGCAGCCGAAAGAAGAAGATGTAAATTCACTAGCAGGAACTTGGAGAGAATTTACATATTATTCTCCAAGGTACAATAACTGAGCTAGACAGAAATTATATTTCACATGAGCACATACATTTAAATGAAAGCTTAGACACGTATCTAATAACTATTTCAGATCATGTACCAATAACAACTAAGATAAAAATCCAGGGTAATGAAGTAAAAATAAGACCCTGGTGATTCCTCACCTACCTGTTAAAAAGAGG
The DNA here is from genome assembly GCF_019279795.1 of Protopterus annectens. Taxonomy (NCBI): domain Eukaryota; kingdom Metazoa; phylum Chordata; order Ceratodontiformes; family Protopteridae; genus Protopterus; species Protopterus annectens. The sequence continues at coordinate 380,031,385 of NC_056750.1, forward strand.
AATTTAAGAAATGGGTAGTGGAAGCTACTCAAAAGTTATTACAGAAGATATAAATTCTTCAGAAGTTATAGCTAGTGAGTGGGATAAAATAAAAAAAAAGTGGAATTTAAAAATAAGGTAGGAACAAAAGAAAAAGAATAAGCTACATGGTTTAGACGTACCAGGAATTATTTAGAGGGAATTACAATGATTAAAGAATTGCAGAAAAAGGGGAATCTCACAGAACAAGATGATGATCAGCTGCAAAGTGCTAAAGATAAAATAAGGGAGTATCTGGATAATGTGCATTAGTTTAGAAAGACTGCTGTTCAGCAATTTTTTTTAATAATTACTCTTAAATGACTAAGAACTAAATAACTTTTAATAATAAGAGCAATAAAACATTCACCACAATGACTTGGGCAACAGAAAGTAGAAGGGGCTATTGCCACAAATAGGGAGCCTATAACAGGAAATATAAATACAAACTCTGTAGAGATGTAAGACATATTTCAGAAATTTTATGAAAATTTGTATAACGCAGAAAAATGTAGAACTAAAGAAAGAATGGAAATATTTATGGAAGACTTAAGTATGTCAAGGTTAGAGACAGATGAGGCTCAACAATTAGCAGTTAAATCAGGAGGAGATGAGATTAAAAAGGTGATGCATAATTAATCAGCAGGAAAGTCTCCAGGAACATATGGTATTCCTGTGAACGTCTGAAGCTGGGGGGGGGGGGTTATAAAAACCTGGAAAGTTTTGTTCAACAGTATTTTAAAAGGAAGGGAAGCAACAACATCCTGGAAGAATGCTGTGTGACTGTAATACCTAAAGATGGCAAAGACACATAACACCCAGATTCATACAGGTCTATTTCAATGTAAAACCATGACTATGAAGTGTTTATTTCTACAACAGCTAAAAGAATAGAAAGGTATTGACAGATATAGATCAATGTGGTTTTGTGGAGGGGAAGTAAACGTTTGACAATACTAATAGAAAGATGATGATCCAAATGAAAGCAGATTGTAAGAAAATACCACTGTCATTGATAGCTCTTGGTGCAGAGAAAGCATTTGAGAGTGTAAGTTGGAATTTTATGAGTAGAACAATGGAAGCATTTACATTCCCAGATACAATAATATGGTTAATTAGGAGGATATACAAGGGAGCAAAGGCAAAAACTGAAGATGGAGGGTTCCTTTCTGACAAGTTGTGTCTGAAAAGAAGAACTTGGTAGGGGTGTGCTCTTTCTCCTTTGTTATTTGCTTTATATTTAGAGTCACTGTCAAAAAAAACGAGGGACTCAAATTCAAGGCTATAATTGGTTATGGTAATCAAGAAAAGTTGGCTTTATTTGCAGATTATATTATTTTGTACCTGATAAAACAAACAGACAAAAAAAAAGACCTGTCAGCGTTGTAGGACATTCTGAGACAGTTTCAAGCATTTCTGGGATATGTACCCCACACAAATTGGTTCAGCAATAACCATATTTATGGAGACACAATAAAATGAAGTATATAGGAGTATGGACTGAAAAGGATCCTGGTATGATAGCTAAGGATATCTGAAAAGAGACTAAACAAAAGATAATGCACAAACTGAGAAATTAGAAGCTCTCGATTTTGGATATGGATAGCAAGCTACAAGCAGTGAAAATATTTTAGTCCACTTAGTCTTATACACAGGTCAGGCATATATTTGTCAACCAGTGGAGAAGTTATGGATAATAAAGAGTTGAAATAATTTATCTGGGAGGGAAGGAGGGCAAGGGTCAACTAGGATACGTTGATCCTTGAAACAGAACAAGGTGGTTTAGGATTACCTGATTTGAATGGATATTTTAGAGCTACACAGTTAAGGCTGATATACATAACACAAACAGACATCTACAATTCAAACTGGAAAGGGATGAGGATTATGAAGCAGTGGGGGGAGGGTCACGAAATAAGGAGATGGTGGGATTTTGGATGCAGATCCCTAAGAAGAGGAAGAACAGCTATATAGAATATTACAAAGTAGCTAAAAGTATTCTAAGAACTAAGCCAGCAGAAGAAGGGAGAAGGGAAATTTTGCTGACAGGGGTGACAGCAATTAGGGGTACAGAGAATAAACAAGATGGGCTGGAATTTACTGGAAAAAACTGGCACAAGAACCAAGGTATTGGGAGCAAATAACTAGAGAGGGAAATGTAACAGAATGGGAAGAGGACAAGAAGACATCTGGGCTAAAGACTGCCTTCTCTATCAATGATTAATATCAGAGTACAGGCAAACATAATGGGGATATGAGAATCCTAAGTGAAAGACCTGCTTTAGTAGAGTTTTCAATTTAATCTAGAACATAAGCTGACATTGAAAAAGACTTAAGTAATACAGCATATAAAATATTTCACAATAACTAAAGGAAACAATCAGAAGAGGTTAGAAAAGATTGGGAAGAGAGACTGGCTAATCAATTCACAAGGAAACAATGGGAGGACATATGTATGTCTCCCAAATATGCAACAAAGTCTAAAAGACTTAGGATTTTTGCCTAGAAGTGTTTGTATAAGTATTTTTTTCCCTCAAGCAGACACCAAATATTTTTTTCTCAGACAGATGCCAAGTGATGGAGATCACAGGGAAGAAAGAGGTAATTAGGAACACATGCTTTGGGAGTGTATTGAGTTGACAGACTTTAAACATTCCCTACAGAAAAACTGGGTCAGCAAATAGGTGCACCTATGGAAATTATTTTTTGAGCTTGGATATACACTGGATATAAAAAGTATACACACCCCTGTTAAAATGCCAGGTTTTTGTGATATAAAAAAATAAGACCATAATAAACTATTTCAAAACTTTTCCCACCTTTAATGTGACCTATAACCTGTACAATTCAAGTGAAAAACAAACAAATCTGTTAGAGGAAAAAATATAAAAAAATAAAAAATATACAATAAGCTGGTAGCATAAGTGTGCACACCCTTAAACTAATACTTTGCTGAAGCACCTTTTGATTAAATAAAAAACATCCTACTTGAGTAGGAGTCTATCAGCAGGGGACATCTTGACTTGGCAATATTTGCTCACTCTTCCTTGCAAAAGTGCTCCAAATCTCTCAGATTGTGAGGGCATCTCTTGTGAACAGCCCTCTTCAGGTCACCCCACAGATTTTCTATTGGATTTAGGTCTGGGGTCTGGCTGGGCCATTCCAAAACTTTAATTTTATTCTGCTGAAGCCATTCTTTTGTTGATTTGGATGTGTGCTTGGGGTCATTGTCATGTTGAAAGGTGAAATTCCTCATCATCATCTTCAGCTTTCTAGCAGACGCCTGAAGGTTTTGGGCCAAAAGTGACTGGTATTTGGAACTGTTCATAATTCCCTCCACCTTGACTAAAGCCCCAGTTCCAGCTGAAGAAAAGCAACCCCAAAGCATGATGCTGCCACCAACAGGCTTTACCGTGGAAAAGATGCTCTTTTGGTGATGCAAAGTGTTGTTTTTGCACCAAATGTACCTTTTGGAATTGTGGCCAAAAAGTTTAACCTTGTTCTCTCCAGACCATAACACATTTTCCCACATGCTTATGGGAGATGATGTATTGTTCTGCAAATTTTAGCTGGGCCTGGATGTTTTTCTGTGTAAGAAAAGGCTTCCATCTTGCAACCCTACCCCACAGTCCACACATATGGAGAATATGAGCGATTGTTGTCACATATAGTACACAACCAGTAATTGCCAGAAATTCCTGCAGCTCATTCAGTGTTGCTGTAGGTCTCTTGGCAGCCTCCCTGATGAGTTTTTGGCTCATCTTTTCATCAATTTTGGAGGGACGTCCAGTTCTTTGCAACGTCTCTGTTGTCCCATATTTTCTCCACTTTTTGATGACTGTCTTCACTGTTCCATTGTATATCCAATGCTGTCAAAATTTTTTTTGTACCCTTCTCCTGACTGATACCTTTCAATGATGAAATCCCTTTAATGCTTTATAAGCGCCCTCTGTGAACCATGGCTTTTGCTGTAACAGGCAACTGAGTAAATGTCAGGAAAATCCTTCTAGGACAGATGAACTTTATTTGGGGTTAATCAGAGTCTCTTTAATTGATGGCAGGTGTGTACCCAAGAAGACTGAATGCTGTAACTAAATCAAAAGGTCATCGACAAAGTATTAGTTTAAGGCTGTGCACACTTATGCAACCGGCTAATTGTACGTTTTTTATTTTTTATAATTTTTCCCCTAACAGATTTGTTTGTTTTTCAAATGAATTGTACAGGTTATAGGTCACATTAAAGGTGGGAAAAGTTTTGAAATTATCTATTGTGGTCTCATTTTTTTAAACCTGGCATTTTAACAGGGGTGAGTATATTTTTTTATATCCACTGTAGGATCTGAACTGCCTAAACATAGTAACACCTTGTTATGTTTAATTCTGGTGGCAGCCAAAAAAGGCAATTACTAGAAAATGGAAATTAAGTCTAAATCAACTGTTTCTTAAGTATTCAGTATTGAAACAGATATGAAAGAACTAGAAGTGGGATCTTTAGAAAAGGGTAGAAGCAAATGAAATAGAAAAAAATGAAAATTAATGGAACAATCCATGCAGAATAAAAAGTTATGCACTCACTATAATGTTCCATGTTTGTGGTCCATAATCTCGCCTTCATTCTTGCTGGTTGTGTTCGGAACCGAAGATCGGTTCCGACTTGGCCTATTACTAAAGGTCGAGAGCTTCTACTGGCTCAAGGCTATACCCTATCCCATGATGCCTAGGGAAGATTACCCAGATCTTGTTTGCAGACTACTAACATATTAGAAGTCAATATAACAAAGGTGATGTTAATAACTCCTAGCCTATATCTCGTGAGGAAAGAAGGAAACCAGAGCACCATTTTTTTAACCAATGGAGAATTCCTCTTGTCTTCCAGGAGTGAAGGTTGGGGGAAGGATGGTGGGACACAAGAATGAAGGTGAGATTATGGACAACAAACATGGAATGTTATGCTGAGTACATAACTTCTTAATGTTATGTTGTCCCATTTCGCCTTCAATCTTGCTGGTTGGGACAGCATCCCTAGCACCTTCTTTCTTGGGTGGTGCAAAGGAATAAGCTCTTCAGAACAGTGGAATCAAATGAAGCCCTGTTCCAGGAGGCCACGTCTACTTTGTAATGCGAGATGAAGGTATGAGGATTTACCCATGTGGGTGCAGCACAAATAGAGTCCAAAGGCAATCTGGCCTGAAAAGCGGCCTTAGTCGACATAGCTCTTGTTGAATGGGCCCTAATCCTTCCTGGCAATTTTTTATGCTGAGAATTGTATGCGTAGGTTATCATGTCAGTAAGCCATTTTGAGAAAGTAACTTTAGATATAGGTGCACCTTTCTTGTTATCTGAGAAACAGACAAATAACTGGTCGGATTTCCTGAATTCTTTTGTTCTATGCAAGTAGAAACAACTGCCTGTGGATGTCCATTTGGTGTAGCTTATATTCTGTCTTGTTGCCATAATTCAGAAAGAAAACAGGCAGGCCAATGGACTGGTTCAAATTGGTCTCAGAACATACCTTTGGAAGGAATGAAGGATTTGTTCTAAGACAGACTCTATCTTTGTAAAAAAACAAATATGGAGGGCGAATGGACAGATCTTGTTCTAAAACCCTGCTAGCTGAAGTAATGGTAATCAAAAAGGCTGTTTTCCAGGTTAGAAATTTCAGCTGGCAAGAGGAAGCTGGTTCGTATGGTGGGAGAATCAGAGTAGTCAACACCAAACTGAGATTCCAAGCAGGTGGTGTTTCCTTTACCGGTGGTCTAAATAAAAAAGTACCCCTCAAGAAAGCTTTGCACAACCTGTGAAACATTATTTTTGATCCCATGTCTCCTATGTGGTAGTTAGAAATGGCAGCTAATTGTACTCGTATGGTAGCTGCTGCTGCGCCTTTATTAAAGATTTCTGCTAAGAAGTCTGAGATTGTACTTACAGGGGCTGTGAAGGAGTCAGTTCAATTCTTGGAAGTCCAACAAGAAAACATTTTCCATTTATTAGCATAAAGCTTTCTAGTCGTCGTCTTATGAGATGAAACTAGAATGTGTTTCACTGCCATGGAAATGTCTGGAAGCCTGGCTAAGACTGGAAGTGGAGCAGTCAAGCTGTCAGTTTGACGGTTTGAATAGAGGGATGGAGCATTCCTGACTGATGAGTCAGAAGATCTGGTACTGGGGGTCCAGAATACACGGCTCTTCTTGGAGATGAGGTCATAGGACAGGAAACCAGATTTGACGAGGCCAGTATGGAGCAATGAGAATTAACTTGTAACTCATCGATTTGGCTTTCTGTAGAACCTTGTGGATTAGTGGAAATGGGGGGAAAAGCATAAAGAAGTCCCGAGGGCCAATCGTGAACAAGTGCATCCCTTGGTGACACTCCCAGAGGGGAGATTAGGGCAAGGTAACTACTGCATTTGGCATTCATGGGCATGGCAAAAAGGGCGCAGCAAGGCTGGCTCCACTTGCGAAAGATTTGGTTCACAATTTCCTGTTTTAGGGACCACTCATGAGGCATTAGAATTGCTCAGCTTAATTTGTCCGCTATCACGTTGGATTTCCCCAGGATATGCGTTGCAATCAGAAAACGATTAGAAGAAATTGCCATACACATTGAGCCTCCTGTAACAGGGGGTAAGATCTGGTTCCGCCTTGTTTGTTGACATACCACACTACCCACATATTGTCCATCTGTATTGCAATCGCACCTGGTGGAAGAGAACTCAGGAATGCTTGCAATGCCAAAAGCACCACTCTCATCTCTAGAACACTGATGTGCAAATGGTACTCATTTTCTTGCCAAGTTCCTTGGATGGTCTTTCCCAGATAATGCCCCCCCCCTATCTGGCTATCTGGGAAGCATCCGTGGTTCACTGTAGCTACAGGTTGAGGGAGAGTAAACACTCTGCCTAGGGTTACCTGTGTGGATAGAAGGCACCAGCGTAGGTCCTTCTTCCAGGAGTCTGTGATGAAGATCCTGTGTGACATGGGTAACTCCTGCATGGACCATTGAGCAAAGAGTAGCCACTGCAGGACTCTCATATATAGCCATGCTAGAGGTACTAATGTGATTGCAGCTGCTATCGTGCCTTGGACTTTTACAACAAATTTTGCCTATATCTTCCTTTTCGAGCCACTTGATGGCGCACTGTCTGTATTCTGTTGTGAGGCAACTTTACTACCATGTCTACTGTGTTTAAGTCTGCTCTTATGAATGTAATATGCTGTGGAAGCAACAAGGCAGATTTTTCGAAATTTATGGTGATGGCCAGTTCCGAGCATAGATGAATGGTGGTATCTCTGGCCTTGGTTAGTAGATGCTAGGTGGTGGTGTTCAGGAGCCAGATGTCTAAGAACGAAAACACCCAGAATCCTAGCCACCTCAGCTGAGCCGTGACTACTGCCATGCATTTGGTAAACACTCCGGGGGCTGTAGTGAGACCAAACGGCAGAGCTCTGAACTGGTAATGACTGGCTCCCAGCCGAAAGTGTCGATATCTCCTGGATCGCCTGTCCATTTTTAAATGGTAGTACGCATCCTGAAGCTCGATTGAGCACATCTGATTGCCTTGTCCCAGAAAAGGTAGTATACACTGCAGTGTCACCATCTGGAACTTTGCTTTCTTCACTGACTTGTTCAGTCTGCCAAGATCCAAGATGGGTCTTCAGTCCTGTTTTCTTTGGAACTAAAAAGAACCTTGAGTAAGTTCCGGATCCGATTTGGTATGCGGGGACTTCTTGGATGACTCTTCTTCTTAGCAACCTTTGTCTCTCTAGGGTTGCCTGATCCCTTTGACAGCGTGGAATATCTGGGACTGACCTTGATTGTGGGGGTAGGTTGGAAAAGGATATAACGTATCCCCTGGATATTATCAAGTGTACCCATTTGTCTTTAGTGATGTTTAGCCAGGCTTTGGGGTACACTGATAGTCTGCCCCCGACTGCTTCCAGAGGTGGGCAGGTGGGCCTCCTTTCAGGAGTGCTGGAAGGGTCTGCCAGAGAATGTATCTCTGTCGCCCTGATTTTGTGGACCCCCTCTGATGCGAGGTCAGCGTCTTCCATTATTATTTCTCCCTCTGTCCCTGGGGGAAAGTCACCACGTGCGTCCGGTGAAACTCTTTGGGTTTTATGGAACCACATTTTACCACCCTTCTGGCCTTTGGGATAAGTCCTGGTAGAAAGGGAAAAAAGTACTCTCACGGCAGAGTTTTACCTTCTTGTTCGCACCTGGTCAGGCTCTCTAACCTTTGGCCCGAACAAGGACGAGCCATCAAAAGGGGCATTTATAAAGGAAGACTTGAAGGGATCAGCAAACTCGCAAAGACGCATCCAGGAATGTCTCCTCAGAGCTATTCCTGTGCCTGCTTCCCTACTCGCTCCATTGACTGCATATGAGATGAGCCACATAGAAGAGTTGACCACAGAACTCCAAGTTGCAAGCTGAGAGGTCACCTTGTCTGACACCCCTGCAGCTGTAGAACCTTGGAGGGTATCTCCCAGCTCCTTCAGGAGATCCCTCTGGCATCTAGTAAAATGAGTTAAGTAATTCAGTGACTTGAGAGTAAAGGTCACTGACGAGAGCATACGGTTCCCATATCTGTCCATCATTCGAGATTCTTATTCGGTGGATGGACAGATGAAGTTTTCGCTAACTCCTTTTTGGTGGCCGCTGCCACCACCATAGCATCTACTGGGACACCTTTGGATAAGAATTCCCTATCAGGTGGAGCAGTTACAAATTTGTTGGGCCTCCTCGGAACAGGTTCCACTGATTCTGGAGAGCCCCATGCCTTTCGAGTGACTACACCAAGGAGCTGATCAAAAGGCAGAGACACCCAAGAGGTGGAGGTTCAAGATCCAAATGCCTCCAGGTATACGGATTCATCGTCAGAAGGGGTAAGGGACTTCCAGCTGCCTCTCTGCTTCAGGATCTCTAGGATGTCTGAAAAGGAGACATCCTCAGAGGGTGATTGTGGGGACCCTTCTGAGTCCTCTAAATGCATATTCGAAGTGACAGACTCCTCAGGAGAGTCTAGATGTTTCCTCTTACAGGTTTCACTTCTGAGGGACCTCCCTGGAGGGGTCCTATGGGGAAATTTCAGAAGAGAGTGACTCACCCAATGGGGTGTCTTGGGGTAGCGGTTATCTCTGCCTGAGGGGGAGGGATGGTATAGAGGCAGGCGCTGGAATTTTTGGGGGAAGAGTGTCTGGATCCAAGGGTGGAGCCGTCAGGGGTGATAGCACACTCCTCATGACCTCGAAAGCACCACGATCTGGACCCGAAGAAGCCTCCAGTTCCGAAGAGCCAGGAGATGGGCTCTGAGGCTGATGTGGGGGCCGAGCTCACCTGTGCTGAAGCCCCAAGAGGTAGATTTGGATCCGAAAAAGGTCCGACCCAACTCTCCTCCCCAGACCCGACAGGGAGAGCGTCGGCTCCCAGACCCTTCAACAGAAGATGGCACTGAAGAGGTCAGAGCAGGAGTTGGGACCGAGAATCCCGGGGGAGGTCTAGGGTCCGATGGTTCCATCACAAGCACATCCAAGCACTCTAGCTCCGAAATCACTTGGGTCGGAGGAGGAACAGAAGAAGGGGCCGTGACAGTCATCGAATCCAATTGCTTCTGGGCTGGACTCGAAAGGAATTCTGGTTTTGTGCACCTGTGTTTTACCTGAAGCCATTTCTCTCTTTTTATACATATTTGGACTCTAAAGGACCTTGGCCAGCGCTGGAGTCTGAAGCAAGCTCCTGACCACCGGCTCCTGGATAAACGGGAGGAGTGGGTTGAGGATCTTAGGCTACCAGCCACTGACTGTAAAAGAGGTGACTGAGGTACAGAGGAGACTGGTTCCAAGGTTGGGGACCAGCTCCATGTATGGCTTCTAATCGGTTCCAATAAAGCTGTTGGAACCATAGGAGTAGCCTCATCGGGCCCGAAAGCCTTTGGGTCTGAAGTCATGTCCTTAGATGGCTTCTTTGCTGGCTCAGACGCAGGAGCCGAAGAAGCAGCTTTCGTTGTGGATTTGTCAGATCTTGGGGAATGGAAAGATTTAGAGGTCTGACTTCCCTCTAATGCCTCAGTAAAGGACCCTTAATCAATCCCCTAACAATGAGTTTGTTCTTACGTTCCTGCAGGACCCTGGAGCTAAACCATGGCAAATAGAGCAAGAGCCTGAAGGTGTACCACACCTAGGCAATAGACGCAACTGGTGTGTCTGTCAGTTATCGACATCTTTTGTGTACAGGACTCACACTTCTTGAAGCCTGATTGCTTCACATCTTTCCCTTCCTTGGACATATTAGCAAAAAATCCACTACAACAGCCGCACAGTCCAGGAAAAGGTATCTGACAAGCAAAAACAAAGGCTACTAAACTCTACTCAATTTTAAGAACACACACAAAAAAGTAGGAAAAGCCAGTAACTAGTCAAAAGTTATACTTTTTTTTTTTTTTTTAAACACACTGGGAAGAGAAGGGACTAGAAGAGAGGTCTCTAACTTAAGCAACGATCCCCTATAGGCAGAGCCAGTGTCTCTAACTTAAACAATGAAACCTCTATACGGGAAGGAAGTAGAAAATGGGGGGGGGTGTCTAAATTAAATGGGCTGAAAACAAAGACAAAAGATGAATCGTCTAACTAAAAAGAGGTTCATTTAGAGAAACCAAGGCTTTAGGACAGGAAAGGGATTGTAGACCTAACAAGCAATGATGGCCAAGCACAATAAAGAACAAGCGCTAACTAAAAAAGTAGCACAAACTAATCCTAAAGGCTATAGAACTACTCTACAACAATATTTATATCAAAAAATACTAAACAACAGTATCATATAGCCAAAAAAGAATTTCACTTAGCCTGAGCCCAGTGAGAAGCACCCGATCTAGTTTAGCAGCAAACAAGATCTAGGTAGTCTTCCCTAAGCATCAAGGGATAGGGTACAGACTCGAGCCAGTGGAAGCTCTCAAGCTTTAGCAATAGGCCAACTCGGAACCGATCCTCGGTTCCGAACCCAACCAGCAATAATGAAGACAAGATGGGACAAAATAACATTAATGTTTTGGGGAGTAGTGAAGTTTAAGAGAAGGCAGGAATTGAAAAATGTATGTAATGTTTGATTAATTGTTATAAAAAAGGATATATGTGATGTATAATGCTGGTAACTGGGAATATGTTAACATGATTTGTTTTCTTTTATATAAATGTATGTTTGCCTATGTCTTAAATGATAATTCAATAAGTGTAAAAAAAGACAAATATTTATTAGAGATTTTCTTAAAATAATGCATTAAATGCAATTTTCTACATAATCTAAAACATTCAATTTTATACTTAAAAAATTGCAGAAGAAACTATGAATAGATTTTGAACCTAAATTTAAAGGACAAACATGGGATTCTGTTATTAAATGCTCAACTTCTCGGTCCTTTTTCTCCCTATTTACTGTCCCTGCTATGAATAAACAATACAGCATTTAAAATATTTTAAATTGACTGTTTCTCTCCACTAGAACAGTACCTTACTGTACTGTACTGTGGTAGTTTCACTTTCAAAAAACTTTCATCCCGCCCTGGTAAAGCTTGCTGCAGTCTCCAGTTCACAGATATCATCAAGGCCAATGAATACAGCTAGTTTTTGGCCAATTCCCTCCCCAAACTGGCATCAACATGACTGTCCTAAAACCCCACCCATGCTGTGATGTCACAGCTCCCTGGTCCTTCCCCTACCCATAAAGAAAGTAAAGGCTAGAACAAGGAAACAATACATGAGTCGAGTCTCCTGCTGTAAGCTGGTAACAGCTCAAATTACCCTTAGCACTTTGCCAGATAGGGAAGTTAGGTGTGAAGGGGATGGGAGATGAGTCAAAGTAGTACAATTCAGGCTTCAGAAAAGACTGCAATTTACCCATTCTAAAAAGAAGCAGCAGTAAAAAGCACTTTGAAAGTTTGCTCTGTGGCATTTGCACTGTTTGTGTTTTAAGTAGTCATTGAACGGCATGAAATGTTACTAAAAACTGACTGAAAGACAGCGGTGTATTCATGCAAAATCAATACAGTGACAGGAGTTTTAGGAAGAAAGAGGCTTGTGTGATGTAATTTTTTTACATACAAGCAGTGCATTGTGGGATACCTAGAGGAAGACTAAACAATCACAATTACTTCTAGATGCCAGACCCCATGTGGTCAGACTCAGAAATTACATATAAAAATATTTAGAAACCTGTAAATAGTCCGAGTGGTAGTAAAATGTAGGAAACATCAAACCATGATGAAATAAACATGTTTTTTGAGTTTGTGGGTGCCGTTCTTCTTTAAAAAGAGTTATATACTTACCATAACTTGGAATCTGTGCTATCCAGTGTCATTATTCATCACAAATGGGTCTTGGATCCAACCTCGGATCCGAGCCAGCAACTGATGGACAGATCCAGAGCACAAACTCCTCCCTTTCCCATAATCCCCTGCTGACTTATCACCCTCAGATCAAGTGTGCTGAACAAATAAGAATGCAGACCATCTGCATAGGATATAAAATATCCTAAAAACGAACCACTCCAGCTCTACCAGATCCCCAGAAGTCAGGGGGAAAGAGGGCGAATGTGATCAATGACGACACTGGATAGCACAGATTCCAAGTTATGGTAAGAGCATAACTCTTTATCTGATGCTAACCATGTCATTATTCATCACTAACGGGTCAGAATCCTCAGCTACTATGAGCCCCAGGTGGCCTCAAGGAAAAATATGCCAAGGCACAGAGGAACCAAACGAAGCCCTGTTCCCAGACCCCAAGTTCAAATTGTAATGTGAAACAAAAGTTTGAGGATTAGACCAAGTACCAGCAGCACAAATCTCATCCACGGAAAGTTTAGCCAAAAAGTCCAAAGACGTAGCTGCCGACCAAGTAAAGTGGACCTTAACTGGTCTGTATAGCTCCACATGTCTGCTATCATAAATGTAAGAAATACAGCTGGCAATCCATCTGGAAATAGTTACTTTGGAAATTGCTAGACCCTTTCTATTCTGAGAAAAGTCTATGAAGAGCTGGTCCATCTTCTGAAATTCCTCAGTCCTTTTTAGACAGAAACATAACTGCCTATGAACATCTAAATAATGCAAGATATATTCTCCTTTGTTAGAATAATTAGGGAAGAAGACAGGTAGTTGTACTGATTGACTGAGGTTAGCTTCTGAAGCCACTTTCAGAATAAATGAAGGATTTGTTTTAAGGGACACCCTATTCTTGTAAAAGACCATAAATTGGGGTTTAATGCTTAGAGCCTGCAGTTCTTAGACTGTCTTCCAGAGGTAATGGCCACTAAAAATGCCATCCTCCAAGACAGGAACTTAATATCACAAGATGCGGCCGGTTCAAAAGGCTTTTGTGTCAGAATGCAGCACCAAGGCCAAATCCCATGTTGAGGAAGGATCTTTGATAGGCGGTCTAAGAAGAAAAACTCCTTTCAGAAAGGCTTTGCACAGTTTAGCAAAAAAGGTAGGCTCTCATTCAAATGGAAAGTAGAAATGGCCACCAACTGGAGCTTAATCGTAGAGAAACTTGCTCCATCCTGAAAGAGAGAAGACAGGAACAGCAAAATAGCAGGTATCAGGGCCAAAAAAGGATCCAAATTACGCTGACTGGCCCAAACAGAAAACCTTTTCCATTTACTGGAATACACCTTCATCGTAAATGGCTTCTGAGATGCCTAGATGATGCTCCTCACCTGGGAAGGAAGTTTGAACTGCAAAAGAATTATTGGAAATGGAGAAACCATGCCATTAGGTGAAGAGTCCACAGATTGAGAAGTGGAAGCCCCCAGGGATGGGAAATGATATCCATAACGGGATCCAATATCCAGGGAAGATACTTCAGATGAGACCGTAGAAGGGAGAACCATGCCTGATGAGGCCAAATGGGGGCAATGAGGATGACAGGGGTTTTCAGGCAGCTCTCTCTCTCTCTCTCTCTAAGACCGTGGGTATTACAGGAGTAGGAGAGTAAGCATAGAGGAGTCCCGGTGGCCAATCGTGAATCAGAGCATCCCTGGTTGACTCTCCTGTTGGAGGGATCAGGGCAAAATAATTGCTGCATTTGTGGTTGACTGGAGAAGCAGAGAGATCCCAGCATGGCTGACCCCAATGGATGAAAATCTGATTTGCCACTGATGGATTTAGAGACCACTCATGGGAACTTGAGAAAGACCTGCTGAGTTTGTCAGCCAGCATGTTGGAACTGCTGGGAATGTGAGCTGCAAGAAGAAAGTGCATGGAGGACATCCCCCAGTCCCACACTCTCATGGCCGCTCTGCACACAGGAAAAGACTGTGTTCCCCCTTGCTTGCTGATACACCAGACCACCGCCATGTTGTCCGTTTGAACTGCTATGGTCTCCAGAGGGAGGTACTGCTGAAAGGCATGCAACGTTAGAAGAACTGCTCTCATCTCCAGGACATTTATGTGCAATTTGGTCTCTGTGGGGGACCACATGCATTGAACCTTCCTGTCCTGAAAATACCCCTCCCCCACTCCAACAGGGAGGCATCTGTGGTCACCGCGGCCTTGGGAGGGGGAAGACAAAATGACCTGCTTGAATTAGGTCCTGAGACAGAAGCCACCAAGTGAGGCGATTTCTGTACACCTGAATCATCCTGATGATCATGGACATGGGATGAACCTGAGCAGACCAACGGACTGCCAGGATCCAGTGAAGAACTTGCATGGGATACTTGGAGAGGGGCATTAACTGGATGGAAGCCACCACTGAATCTAATGCTTGAAGAATCAGATGAACTGATGGGTGCTCTAGATCCAGCAAATGACATACCTGATGCCGAATGAGCTGAACCTTGCATCAGGTTAGTGCTGCAGTCAAATTGGACCTCGATAAACTAAGTTTTGGCATGGGGAAAGATTGGATTGGGGAAAACTGACTGTGATGCCTAGATGCTGAAAAAGGTTGTGGGTGTAGCTGGTGGTCATTAATAGTCGATGCCTCATGGGGGCTGTGAAGAGCCAATTGTCCAGGTATAGGAAGATCTGGAATCCTTGCAGCTGGAGATGAGCTGCCACCACTGCCATGCATTTGGTAAACACCCGGGGGGCTGTGGTGAGTCTAAAGGGCAGGGCTCTGAACTGGTAGTGAATGGACCCTAACCAAAATTGCAGGTGGTCTTCCTGGAGCATCTGTCACTCTTGATACGATAGCATGCATCCTTGAGATCCACAGAGCACATCCAATCATCCTTGCACAACAGAGGTAGAATGGACTGGACATTGACCATCCGGAACTTGGACTTGACTGATAGGTTTAGTTTGCTGAGGTCCAAAATCGGACGCAGGTCCCCGGTCTTTTTTGGCACCAAAAAGAAATCAGTGTAAGTTCACGACCCTCGTTGTCCTGTTGGGACCTCTTGAATGACTCTTTTTTTAAGAAGGTCTTGAACATGGTGGAACATCTGAGAGAGATTTTAGAACTGAAGAGGGCTGAAAGAAGGGGAAGACGTAACCCCTGGAAATAATTTTTAACACCTACTGATCGGAAGCAAGACTTGTCCAGGCTAGTGGGTGAAGAGAGAATCGACCCCAGACTGCCTCCAGGGCAGGACAGTCGGGCAGCACATCAGAAGTGCTGAAAAGGCTTCTCAGAGAAGGGTTCCCAGGAGCCTTGATTCTGCGGACCCTCTCTGCCTGTGGGGTGGCATCTACCATTGAATCCCTTACCTTGGCTTGTGGAAGAGGACTCTTGAGGAGAATCCTGGAAGGAGGACCAATTCCTGTGGAGCCAAAGTTTCTTACTGCCCCTCTGAATCTTGGAAAAAGAATGTTAGGGAATAGAGAACTTGATTCCCACTGCAGACAGAGTCTTGCCCTCCTGCTCACTGTGAATCAATGTTTCCTTGATGGAAGGTCCAAACAAGGTTGAGCCGTCAAAGGGAGCATTAGTAAAAAATTCCTTAAAGGGTTCCACAAACCCATAAAGGGAAAGCTAGCTGTGCTGTCTAATGGCAATGTCTGTTCCAGCCACTCGAGAGGTGGTCTCCACCACATTGGAGATCAACTTCATCGAAGCATTAGCCAAGCAAGTCAGAGAAGACAGCTTAGGAGAGATCAGGTTAAGACTCCTGAGGCAATAACTCTGTAAGGGAGGTGTTGAGTTCAAACACCAAATCCCTATGAAGCTGGGTAAAGTGTGCTATATATTTAGCTGCTCTCAGTCCAAATGTAGCTGAGACAAACATGTGCTTTCCAAAGTGGTCAATCACCCAAGACTCTGTGTGTTTGGGGGATAGACCAAGGAGCTCTGCTCTTCCAGTTGTAGCTGCCACCATGATGACATCGCTGGGGATGCCCTTACTCCAAAAGGCCTCATCTTTGGGAGGACTAAGGAATTTGTCAGCTTTTTTGGGGACTGGTTCCACTGTGTCTGGCACCTTCAAAGTTCTGCTGGCAATAAGCTCCACAAGTTTTTCAGCAGGGGGGACACCCAAGTAGAAGATGGGTCCATCCCAAAGGCCTTCAGGAACACAGATTCCTCCAAAGATGGGGTAGGGGAAGACAACCCTCCTTTTTGCTTGAGAATTTTGAGAATGTCCCCAAAGGACACTTCCCCAGACAGAGGTCTGTGGGACCCATTTCCCTCCTTGAAATCTGTGTCCTCCGTGAGGGACTCTCTGGGGGAGTCCAAGTGTCTCCTCTTACATGTTCTCTTTTGAGGGGGTTCCTCCACGGTGGGCTCAGGGGAGGACTCAGAAGAGACAGGAACTTCAAGTGGGGCATTGCCCATCTGAAGTCGCTCATGTGAGGATTGACCCTGGAAGGACGATGAGGCATCACCACCCAAAGCCAAGAGAGGCTGGGAAGGACCTAGAGATGAAGGAGAGGTGACTGCCAAGCTGGAGAAGTCCTCTCTACCGCCCGGAAGGCTGACAGACTGGACAAAGCCCCTCTCCTCCCCTATGGCTGAGGCTGCCAGAGGGGGAGAGGGGACCCTCGTGCAGCACCAAAGCATCCTGACAATATCGGTCCTGAGCTGCCCAATGTTGAAGCCCCCATGGGAAGGAAACAGTCCGAACGTTCTGGGCCCAAACCCACTCCCAGGGAACCCGGACCAACCTCACAGGGACAAGGCACAGCCTGTTCTGAGAGCAGTGAAACAGAACTGGCCAGGGACCCTGACAGTGTCGAGAAGGGAGGAATACATTGTCAGCCTCGCATTTGGAATGCTCTGGTCCTGATGCTCCAAATCTTGAAGAATCAGAAGAGGAGAGTGGAGTCCTGTGGATGGGGAAGGCCCCTTGGCCATGTGAGCTGGAAATGACAACATGCTCAACAGAATTGGGCTTTGAGGAAGCTCCTCATCATCCTATCCATATCCAAGGGTAATAGACTTCCGGAGGACCTGAAGGATGCAGATGAATGATCTCACTTGGCTGGGGATTCTGCCCTGGATCCGATAGTTCTAGTGTCCCATGAGGGGGACTTGCTCCGATGCATTGGATCCGATCTCCTGGAGAATCTGGATGGGAAGCCCTCGATAATGATTGAATGTAATAAGATAATCAGATCTGAAAATCTGGCCGGATCAGATGGTTTGGATGGCGCAGACGGATCCGACAAATGGATTGGATCCAGACAGGACTTGCTCAGAGTTGGATCTGAGGGTCTCCGTGGTTCCAGGACCTCGAATCCAAGAGGCTGATCCAAGGCTCTTAGAGTGTAAGAGTCCGGATCTGAAACCACAGAGGCTGGACTCGGATCCAGAGATCTGTGATCCAAGAGCCTCTGCTTTTTGGAGAGAGAAGGAGAGGTCTCTTCTTAGAATCCCGAGAGGGTTTGGTGGGAGAGTCCAAAGGCAGAGGACCACACTGAGCCAAGCCCTTCAAGAGTAATTTGTTCCGGCACTCCATAAGACCCCCAGGGTTGAATGTGGCACAAATGTAGCATTCAACCTCCAGGTGGGCTGCTCCCAAACAGTAAAGACACTCCTCGTGCGAATCAGAATAAGGCAACTAATGACCACACAAGGAGTATCACTTGAAACCGGAGGGTTTCTCTGCCTTAATTTTTTTTTTTTTTTTTTTTAACAAGAGGTAGAGGAAAGGACAGGAAAAAGAACTACCCAGGTAACATTTGGGGAATAACTGACTCTACATTACAGATAAGTTATGGGAGGGGAGGTAAATGATGCTAGACTACACTAACTAGCTAAAAGTAGAAGAAAGAAATGTAAAGAAGGCAAAAAAATAGACACTTATCTACACTTGAAGAAGCTTGAGCCTGGATCACGTCCTAAGTCCTCAGTGGCAAATGAGATCTGAGGGTGAGAGCTCAGCAGGGGATTGTGTGAAGAGGAGGAGTTTGAGCTCTGGATCTGTCCATCAGTTGCTGGCGTGGAGTCAAGACCGGATCCAAGACCCATTCATGATGAATAATGACAATGAGAGCATCAGATCAGCTACAGTTCTTGAGATGTAACAAAAAAAATCAGGTGAAGATAAATGATGATGAAGCAAACTAGATACAGAGGGAAGAGTGACTGCTTCTGAAATACTTGTAGCAAAAAGACATTTTTACCTCTGATAAGATCTGTTCTCTTGGTTAAATCTAGCTTGGTCTCAATTCAAAAATCAAGACCTCTTTTGCCAATTTTAGATTGAAAATTTTCATTATGTCCATTATTGGAATTGATGGTACCACAATTATTTTTCTTATCAGTGTACTAGTAACCAAATATACCTCATGAGAAGAAGTCCATAAACAAGACGTAGATGCTACTTGGGTGTAAGTAACATCAAGTTCTCCTAGAGCTATTCTCTTTTTCTGTTATTGGCTAGTCTTTCTTCAAAAGAAAAGTGCAATTTTTAGAATAGCCCATAGAGTCCCAGTCTGATTTATAACATTTTCACTCAATTCTTTAGGTATACTGGAAAAGAAAGAGCAACTCTTGCAGGTATATAAGATGAATCATCCAGCTGGCTAGCTCCTTTACTCCTGTTCCATAGTCAAAAATTGGAATGGCTTACTTTTTTCAATTATAACAACCAAGAACCCTGCCATTTTCAAAACTTTATTACATGAACACCTTTCATCTACCTGGAACTGTATATGCATACAACCTCCTTAAAATATTTAGCATAACTGATGTCTTCCTATCTACCATATTACAATGGTCACATGGAGTAACTTCTCCCTACTCTAAAACCTAGAAAACATGAATGTAATCTTACCTCTTTGCTTCCGTGATTACATACAAATATTTCTGGCTACTGAGTGCTAAATCTACTCTTGTATTTACTTCTGAATTGTATGTTTTGCTACCCTATGTATTATTGCTAAATGAATTGTTAAATGATATTCACCAACTTATGTTAATTACGGAGCTTTTCGACACGGGCCTCCACTGAAAATGGGCTCTGAGCAGCCCAGTGGGCTTTCCCAGTAAACAAAGTGCAAATAAATAAATAAATAAAACACTGACTTGAGATAATTTTTCATATGTACATGTGCTGCCTTTCTTTTACTAGCATGTTTAGTTTAATAGAATCCCTTTCTGTTAAAATCTATAGCCAGTACATTGGTGTGCTGCAGATATTCATCTCAAAGAAAATATTTTTTCTGTCAAGATCACTAAGGGCAAAGGGTGCCAGTGGGGCATAAAGTTCCTTAAACCCCTGGGAGTTAGATGCAATTGAATGTATTTCTATAAAGTGATAATGTAAAAATGAGTTCTAGTCTCAAACAATCATTGCTTTTTCAAATCCACATATACCTCTTATTGTTTTTTTTTATTTTACTTGAGCTGTGTTGTGTTGCAAGCTAATGAGTTGTAAAGATCATTCTGTTTAACTTGACTTCTTTTACAACTTACTATGACCATATATCATTGTAAACAAACACATCAACCTATATTTAAGGGGCCCTAATGGTCCAGTTCACTTACCTCATAAACAAATAAAATAAATACCAAGAAATTCATCTAAATATTGGTAAAACTGTTAAATGAATATTTTGGAAACTCATGATTCAAAACAAACTTTACATGTGCATTAAGAGAAGACTGCAACTTCACCAAGGCAGGTAAGAGCAGATAAATCTTTAAATCTTGACACATCATTTCCCTGATGACAACACCTCTTCCACAAATATAAGGAGGCCTCAGATATTTCAGTACATGCTAAGACTGTCTAACAAATGTTAGGCCACCAAGAAACAAAAAATATATTGCTGCAAACTGCTAAAAATAATGAAATGTGGCAAAATTTCAGTGATGATCACCAATACTGCAGATTTAGTATAGATTACTACAGTGCAGTCTTTAACCAAATTCCTTAGAATACAGCTGGCTCTCATTATCAGAAACTTATTTAATATCAGGAGAGATATCTGTTGAAAACAAGGCAGATGATACTACTGAAAGGATGAAGACATCTAAGTCTAGGATTTCCTGTCTGGGGGATAGTAACCCAGAAAATAACCAGCTTGCAGACAGACACTTCACCTAACAAAGGTAGCAGTACAGATACACAGATAAAGGAAATCAGTGCCAAAAAGACCAAATGCTCCAACCAACTTATTCAAATAAAACAGGCACTGAGGAGAAGACATGGGAACGATAACCAAGACCGTGAGTTTAATGATATAGTGACTAATTTAAGCATTTCATGGTATTGCATTTTTTCGTGGTACAATAAATATTTATCATTAACCTCTCGGTCTCGGTTATCGTTCCTGTGTCTCCTCCTCAGTGCCTGTTTTATTTGAATAAAGTAGCAGTACAGGTCCTGAAGCCAGGCCTTGAAGGAAAGTACAATTATGTAAGTTGATGTTCGAATGACCACTGCTGCAGTTGCCTTAGCTACATGGGTTACATCTTGCTAAGAATATAACAGCCTTCCATCTTCCAAAGCTTCACAGCACCTTCTACACACCCAAACTGAGAGGCAGCTTGAACAGAGTTAAATAAAGACAGGTTTGGGCACCAAACCCTTTAGAGTACACCTGTCAACAGACAGATGGAGGCTCAGCCCTGAAAGGCCAACATTAAGAAGAACAAAAAATAAATAACCACACCCTGGCATAAATCATACAGCAAAAACAAAGGGGATGGAAGGACGGAGCTGCTACTGAAGCAGTTGTCATTCAGACATCTTATGATATGTTACGTTTACTTACACAATTGTACTGTGCTTATTACACTGATCACTGCTACAGTAATCTTAGTTACATGGCTAGATTATCCTAGCTTACTACATTTTGGAGGCCCTTGAAAAGCCTGATCTAGACTTAGAAAAGGAATCAGGATTACAGTGCTCTGTAAATGTATGTACAGAACACCAAGTTACTGCTTCTAGAATCCAATCCTTTCCAAAAAAGCCATATGTGAAGCCAAGGCCCTGGAGAATGGTACTTGACCCTGCCTGGAATAGTTCTGTAGTGGTGAGAATAACAAAAGGTAACAAGGTAACAGCATTAGACAACTATTTGGAAATGGTCTCTTTCTTTGTCACTAAAAACATTCTTGAATAAAAACCCCTTTCTGAAACGGAAAGAAGGAACTTATTCTATCACTCTTTGGGACAGCACGTGATGAAGGACAGGTGGAAATAAGAGAGTCTGGTCTGGAGGATGAGGAATTACCCCTGGAAAAGAGAAATTTCACCCCACCACCACTTATAACCTTGATAAATGACCTTCATAACCCCTTTGTCTGAAACTATCTGCTGCCAAAGAGAAAAGTGGAGATTCAGACTTTCTGGATAACAAAAGGGGGTGATGGGGGCCTCTTAAACAGTCATTCTGACTTATTAGACTCTCCTTGTTGGGAGTTTCCAGAATTTTTCTTAGGCTCTCCTTGCAACTTTCTTCTTTAACATCTGTTTACCTGCATTTTGTTGAGACTGTTTATTTTGTTTCTTAAAACTGAATAAGGAATTAAGACAATCCCTTGGAAGGGTCTATATCACTTGATTAAACGATCATTTTGTCGAAAACCTCTTCATCCAACCATACTTATCGAAATAACTATTTGCTGAACTCCTTTATTCATCGAAAATAATATAATCAAATTGTTTTTGCTGGCCATCTTAAAAAAATGTGACGTTTGATGTCACTAAATAACTTTGGAAAGCGGTAGTGTTTGTATCTTTTTACTATGTTTATAAATTGAAATTCAGGTTTTAAAATTAATTTGCTCAATAATACATAAAGGTAATTTGCCCCTTTCCTCAAGATAGTGTGATCTTGGAGTTGGTATATTTAATTTGCATGGGGTGTGGGGGGTGCAGGCAAGAAAATACTTGCAGTCTTTTCCATACAATGACACTCCCATTTCAGATGTCAATCACTTCTGCACAGACCAGACTGTGAGGAACTTTTGCAATACAAGGCTTTTAATCATTTTTGATAGCAACAGAGCTCATTTTGAAGTTGTAATTCATTTAAAGCCTAAGCTTCATGCCTCACTACTTTTGTTTGGCGAATCACTGTTTTCTTGGACTAACGTGTCATTTGGGAATGATTGTAATATTATTTTACAGGTTTCAACTGTAATATTATTTTACAGGTTTCAACTGAGTATTATTATTTTATCACTTTGTGGTGACCGTTTTTATTTCAGTTAAATGTGTTCTCACGGCATGCGTTGTTTTCCAGGTGTTGGCCAACAGACATTGTTCGATACAATGCAATTCTATCAATAGGGAGTTCGGCAAATGGGTATTTCAATAAATACAGTTTGATGAAGAGGTATATGACAAAATGACTGTTCGACAAAGTGATATAGATCCCCTTGGAAAATTGGGAAAAGGAGAGCTGAACAATATTAGAGATTAAGGTATATCAGCTTACCCTTTCATCACACTTTTTGATCACTTCTGAAGCAGACAGAGGGCCCAAAAACTAAACCTCTTTCCAAAGGAGAATTTAAAATCACATTGTTAACATCAACAGGGAAGTTCTGAGGCCTCAGCCATGCAAACCTCCTCAAAACAGTGCTAGTGGCCACATTTTCTGAAGAAGTATCAACTGTGTCATATACACACTATATACAATGAGTAGTGACTGGAACAATAAAAAAATAAATAAATAATTTAAAGCAAATTTTTCTTCACAAGAAGAAACTGAAGACAATACATTCTTCAAACTTTCACAATTGGTCAGGCCAAACATCACGAGGCTGACAATTCAAAATTCTGAAATTAAAGTGACAAAAGCATACACTTTTTCCCATTCTAATCAATAATCTTCTCATCCTTAACTGAAATAGTAGAATTGGAAATGATCAAGTCTTCTCTTCAGCTGCAGAAGTGTTAACTAAAGCTATAGCTGCTGAATCAGACTTGGGAAGAGTATACAAAAAACTTAAAAGACTGAGGAACTTGATACATCCTAGCTGCATTTTTAGCAGCACCAGGCTGACTGCTACGAAAACTGCAAGCAGTAACATACACATATCCTCCAAGCAGACAAAATGGAGGAATGTGTGCAGGTTCTAGAAATTCCTTCTGTAACAACTCACAGTAGTTTCTGAGAGACTGAGAAACCTCAGTATCCTCCAACTTAAAACACTGGCACATTCTAGAAACAGTCTCAGCGAAAAAGAACCCCCCACAGGGAGAATCAAAAACTGAACTCTCTTTAGAGTCCGAATCAGAAATCTGAAGGGGAAACCCTGCATCTGCCCCTTCATCCTTCTGCCCAGACTTAGAATCTTAAATCTCTTCAGTAAAGGAAGTATTCCTCTTTCTTTTACCAGAAACTACCTTGCAAGAATGAATCATATCCTTAATTAAACCCTGAGTCAGACCAAGTAAACTATTCCAGCTAAGGAAATTTGAGGAACAAGAGATATATGCTTAGTCTTCTGCTTTCTTTTGACAAGAAAAATGAGCCCAGCAGTGTTATTTGTAGCAGCAGTAAATTCCCTATGGGTCTGCACAATATTCTAACAAAAACGTGGAAGCCTTCCCTGTCCCCTTTCCCAGGACCAACAACAGAGTCTCTCCCTTGCCTACTGAGGGGACCCCAACAGCTGCAGATGATGTGGTTAACTCCCAGTCCATGGTGGCTGTAGGTGCTATACCAAAGGGATTTGGGGTAAAAGATGAAAGGTTTGAGGTACGACAAATGGCCACAGCACAGTCACCCATCTGAGGCTGAGGCAAATTGCTATCTTACTGTGGTGGCAAAGGCTGTTTGCTTAACTTTTTCTATTTGTGGCTGGAAGGACGACAAACCATGGGACTGACAGTTTGCTCCATGGTCAAATTGAAAATGTTGCCCGTTTCTCAAGGAAAATAAACACCAAATGCCAGTAAAAATTAAGAAAAGTCTTTAAAAAGTCTTTTTTCTCCTGGCAAACACAGTAAAAAGCAGTTTAAAACACTATGTCAGTCCCACAAACTAAAATAAGCACAATTTTTCCACAGAAAAAATGTTTTTCGTTTACTTTAAACAACTTTAAAACTGACAGGAAAAAGGAGCGCTTCTGTTTGAAAGTACAATACCAGCCTCTTGACAGTCTGTTAAAACCAGAACTCTTAACTTTAAAATTACTTTCCTGAAGAGGAAAGGATCAATAATAAGCAAAATTATTAAATGAAAGTTTTTCCCCAAATGGAAAGGTTAGTTGT
Organism: Protopterus annectens; assembly: GCF_019279795.1. NCBI lineage: Eukaryota > Metazoa > Chordata > Ceratodontiformes > Protopteridae > Protopterus > Protopterus annectens. Next base: position 380,056,015 of record NC_056750.1, read on the forward strand.
GTAAGAACTTACCATAAAGTTAGATGTCCTTCTCTGTTGCAGTGTTCTTAACATAAGGGAGTTGCCTAACAAGATGATGATCTGACGTTGGCCATTATATCAAAGTCTTTTACTACCTAGGGTGTGCGGTATGTCTGACGTAAGCCACTATCAGGTTTCGGCCATAAAATAGACATACGCACACACCACCTACATAACAGAAATCCCAGCCAGAGAGACAGTCTAAGGGAATGAGGTTCAATGTATCCAAGAAAGTCAGAATGTGGGGGGAAGGATTGTGGGATGGAATACTGCAACAGAGAAGAGAAGGACGTCTGTTGTTATATTAAGTTCTTACACAACTTATCTATACCCTTCTATTCATCTGTTGCAGTATTCCTAACATAAGGGAGAGTACAATAGCTCATGCAGAAAGGGAGGAGGAAGCTGCAATTCGTGAGGTGGCCTCTACAGCATCGTAGCTGCATTTAATGGAATGTCTGGCTACCTAAGAGGAAGTAGCAATGAGGGAGGATGCCAAGACCTTGTTTTCTGTGTCTGGCATGTCTGACACAAGCTTTGAAATCTGAGACATGAGCTCCAGATTATACTTGGTCATGTGGGTCTATTAGTTCAGAGCTCTGAAGGCTAGAGTGGCTGAGGTATAAATCTTCTTGCTCAGACTCTCAAACTGCCTGCTATCCTTGTCTGAAGGGAGGAGGGAAGTAGAAGGAAGAGACCTGGAGGCCTTATCAGAGGCCACTGAAATCACACATGGGTCAGCTACTGGGGACTTGAAAAGAAAATTGCAGTCCTTAGGTATTGCAGTACCTGTTTGGCGTTTTAGGAGCTGGAGGTTGAGAGTCAGGATGAGTGGAAGTAGATGCAAATGCATATAAAAAGGTTGGTATGATAGGAGGAATGGCTGAAGGGTTGGGGACTATACTTGGAAGAGGTCATAACATTTTGGGCCTCAGACATCTCTGTACTGTCCCATTTAAAGTGGTCACACATCCTGGAGATGGTCTACCCAAAAGAAATTTCCTCCATAGGAGATTCTGTTGCATTAGAATCTTCTTCAGGAAAGGTATAATCTAAGGGTGAGGGGACTTGTGAAGAGTAATCCAGTGGATCATTGTCCTCCTCAGATGAGAAATCTTTTTTTGAAGTGGCCTGAGGCCTGGGTCTTTTCTGTGGAGACGTAGGTCAGGCAGGAAGCAGGGCGACTTGAGGAAGGCTTAAATGCCATGAAGGCCTTAAACAACCCTTGTGTGAAATTTTGCCATTCCTTCTGAAGGTCGGTGTGGGGGGATATGTATAGTTTTCTGCTTCTTCTTTGCTGGTGTATCTATGCGATGCAAAGAAGGTGGGCCTAACATAGGCCTATATTCAATCAAGTCTGAGTAGACATCCTAACTACAATCTGAGTAATTCCTCTAAGGCCTTCCAACACAATAAGCCTGAGTTCCCCCTGGACATTGGGAGTTGATGTCTGTGTTGCCTCTTTGGACATGCAAACGTCTGATACCAAGGCGGCCTGAGAAAGTGGCTTGGTCTGTGGATCCGGATCCGTGACAGCACTTGTCTCCAAGCTCTCACATGCTTTGGGAGAGACGTGCATATCAAGAGGTGCAGTTTCAGCTTCGGGCCTATGTTGTTTGGCCTTATGCTTAACAGGCTTGGTTGTCGGTTCCAAAAAGATTTCCATCGGGCTGTTGGCTAAAAGCTTAAGGCATTGGTTTTCTAAATAGATCGCGAGGGAGGATAACCAACTTTGGAGAGTCTTAGGTACAAAAGACTGACAAATGGAGCAGTTTATGTGGTCGAGTTCAGGCCCGAGACAAAAGAGGCAATGGGAGTGACTATCTATATGTGGAAACTGTCTTCCACAGTGACACTTCCCTTTTTTGGATGACATTAACCTCAACAAAGGAAAAGGTAGCAAAAAAAAAAAAATGGAGCACTTATCTTAAAGAAACAAGTGATTCCAGCAGCAGAGACACATCTGGTTCTGGCAATCCAACTGGGGGTAAAGAAAGTTCTGAGGGTGGTGCATGCGTATGTCCCTTTTACGGCAGACATCTGATAGTGACTTACCTCAGATGTACCGTGCACCCTAAGTAGTAAAAGACTTTGATATACTGGCCGATGTTGGGTCGTCACCTAGTCAAACAACTTCCTTATGTTACGAGTACTGCAACAGATGAATAAAGGACATCTTGTTTGCCCAGCAAAAGAATAGCACAAGCAACCATCGAGCCTCAAAACCCTCAAAGGAGTGTACTGTTTGATGGATGCAAAGCTCTAGAGGGCTTGGCACCCTAACTTATCTTTTAGTCAGCTCAAGCTAACTAACAGTTTGGGTGCATGGAAGATGTTCTGAAGCTTTGGAAGCTGGTTGGCTGTTAAAAGGATATGACCCATATAGCTAAAGCTATTGCTGCAGTGATCGATATGAAGAACATAACTATACCAACTGATATTACCTTGCAGGAAATATTTACACTGTTTCTGGTCCCTCTCCATTTTCCTAACTATAACATCAAAAGGGATCATACAGTTGAGAGTTAATAGTCATGATGGAAACTTACCCATACTAATCTACACGACACTCCACAGCTAGGCCTACTCTGACACACATGAAATAAAAAAAAAAAAAGTACAGCTGTGTAAGTAAATTTACCATAACAGTCAATGTTTGAATGATTACTACTGTGGTAGCCTAAACTATATGAGTTAAATCCTGCAATGATGTAACAGTCGGACAGCTTTCAATGTTTCAGAGCACCTTCCTTGTGCCTAAACCATTATTCAGCTTGAGCTGAGCTGACAAAATAGAAAGGTTTGGGCACCAAGTCCCTCAGAACTTTCATGCCAACACAGAGATGGGGCTGAGCCCTGAAAGAACAATATCAGGAAAAACAGATAATAGAAGTCCACACTCTGGCAATAACACCACACCAAGAAACAAGGGGGATGGAGGGAGGGAATGGCTATTGCAGCAGTCATCATTCAAACATCCACTATTATGCTATGTTTACATACAGAACTGTTCTCTGTTTTCATGATCATCACTGCGGCAGCAACCTAAGCTATATGGGTAGGTTCCCATAGCTTACAATTATCACCAGGTGGAAGGAGAAGAATCTGGGAGCCCCTGGAGAATGGTCCTAGAAAAGCCTGATCTAAACACACAGAAGTCATCAAACTTACCATGCTCTGCGACAGTACGTACCAAGGACCAAGTTGCTGCTTCTGGAATACTTCTAGAATCCAACTCTTCCAGAAATCCAAAGCTGAAGCCAAGGTCCTGGTTGAGTGGCCATTGACTCTGCCTGGAACAGTGATGTTGTATAACAAAAAGTAATAGCCTCAGACAACCATTTGGAAATAGTTTGCTTTGAAGCAAGCTGGCTCTTCTTGCCTTCACATGAGATGAACAATTGATCTGATAATCTGAAAGATTTAGTTCTGTCAAGATGGTACCTGAGGTGTCAGTGGACATCTCAGGTATGGAGTATCCTTTTTCCCTCACTTTTAGGATCAGAAAAGAAATGGGGGAATAGACAATTTGGCTTAAAGTAAACTCAAATACCACTTTAGGCATAAACAACAGATTACTTCTCAACGCAACCCTGTCTCTGTGAAAAAATGAGATAGAGTTGACTTAACATAAGCACTTGCAAGGCAGATACTCATCTTGCAGATGTCAGAGCAATTAGTAAAATTGTTTTCCATTTTAAGAAACTCAAATCAGCCTGATTTGCTGGTTCAAGTGTTAGCTTCTCTATCACAAAATTATAATCCCAAGAAGGGGCAATAGATTTCTTGGAGACCTCATGAAACACCTTTCAAAAACAATAAGACATGAGAATGCCCTGAAAGAGGAGCATATAAGGGCAGACATGCTGAAATAGCCAATAAATGAACTTTGATGGAGGAGTAAGAAAGGCCATTGGAAAGTAACACACAAATATTGAAAAACAGAAAACAACTAGCCCTGAATGGGTGCTGATTATGTTGTTAGCACCAACTAGAAAATGTTTTCCATTGCTAATACACAGCAGGCTTTCTTGTCTCCATTAGTATCTGTTGCATGTCTTGAGTAAACAGATGCTAAAGGGAATTAAAGGAGAACCACACCCACAGACTCAAAAAACATGTTTATTTCATCATGGTTTGGTGTTTCCTACATTTTCACACCACTCTGGGACTATTTACAGGTTTTTAAATAATTTTATACGTAATTTCTGAGTCTGACCACATGGGGTCTGGCATTTTGAAATAATTCTGATTGTTTAGTCTGTCCCATAACGCAGTGCTTGGCTGTAAAAATGATGTCATGTATGACCTATGAACCCATGCCTATTTCTTCCTGAACCTCCTGTCACAGCATTGATTTTACATACATACACTGCTGTTTTTCAGTCAGTTTCAAGTAACATTTCATGCCATTCAGTGACTACTTAAAACACAAACAGAGTAAATGCCACAGAACAGACTTTCAAAGTGCTTTTTAGAATGGCCATACTGCAGTGATTTTGTGAAGCCTGAAGTGTACTACTCTGACTCATCTCCCATCCCACCTAACTTCCCTAGCTGTCAAAGTGTAAGGGTAATTTAAGCTGTTACCACCTGTGACTTGACAGCCCACAGCAGGAGACTTGATCCATGTACTGTTTCCTTGTTCTAGCCTTTACTTTTTGAATGGGTAGGGAAAGGTCCAGGCAGCTGTGACATCATAGCATGGGTGGGCTTTTAGGAAGGTCATGGAAATGTCAGTTTGGGGAAGAAATTGGTCAGAAAACTAGCTGTATTCATAGGTGTTGATGACATCAATTAATTGGAGACTGCAGCAAGCTTTATCAGGGTGGGACCAACGTTTTTTGAAAGTGAAACCACCACAGTACAGTAAGGTACTGTTCTAGTGGAGAAAAACAGTTGATTTAAAATATTTTACATGCTGTATTGTTGTTTATTCATAGCAAGGGCAGTAAATAGGGAGAAAACATACAGAGAAGTTGAGCATTTAATAAAAGAATCCCATTGTTGTCCTTTAAGGCCCTATCATCCAGTCAGTTAGCTGACTGAGGTCTTGGTGTACCACACACCCCTGACCTTGTGTGAGTAGATTTACTCTGTGAAGATGTTTGTGGTAATTATCCCTGGCCATTTCCAAAAGAAGTGTGAACCACTGTTGCCTGGGCCAGAAAGGGAGTCACCACAATGATCCTGAGCATTCCTTTTGAATCTGCAGAAGTCTCTGGATATCAATGGAAAGAGTGGAAAAGCAAACAGGACGCAAATTGTTCTACTAAGGAAACTCCCCACAGATGGATCAAATCTTGCAAGACACCCTGATCCAGTTTGCATGTGAGGGTCTACCCTGTCCTGCTCAGCTTGTCTGTCATACAGTACTGCCCAGATGGAACAAAGGATGCCTGTAGTATGAGACTGTGCAGTGAATCTATATCCCAAGCTAACATTGCTAGCCAGTAAAGGGGGTATGACCTGGTTCCCCCGTACCTGCAGATGTACCATATGACTGCAATATTGTCTGAAACAAACTGAAGAGGTCCTGTGGACCAAAGATGCTTCAGAGAATTGGGGATATTATCAGGGCAAGCATCTCTTTTATAGTTACGTGCTTGCATGTGTCCTAGGTGTTCTACACACCTTGCACTATTGTCCCTCCTGAAACTGTTCCCCAAGTGAAGTCTGAGGCGTCTGTGATGACTGACTGCTTTGGAACAGGGAGAGAGAAGGGGAGACTGGAATTTAAAAATAATTTCTGTCTCCACCAAGTAATTTCCCTACTGACAAACCCCAGCATTAAGATTTGAAAAGACTAAGAAGAAAAGATCTAGAACTGGTCTCCAAGTATCATCTTTCTTTGACACTAAAAACATCCTTGAATAAAAACATTATTGCACTTGGGAAGGAGGAACTGGTCCTATCACTCAATGGAACAGCATGTAATAAAAGACAGATTTAAACAAAAGAGTCCAGTCTAGTGAATGAGGAATAAACCCCTGGCAAAGAGGAATATCCTTTTACTGTCATCAATCACCTTGATGAATGATTCTCCAAACCCATTTGTCTGAAATTACCTGTTGCCAAAGAGAAAAGTGGAGATTCAGACTTTCTGTAAGGAGAAAACAAGGTCCCTTAAACAGTCAGACTGTCTGCAGGACTGTCCTTAGTTTTGGTGTTCCTGAATTCTTTCTGGAACACCCTTGCCATTTTGCCAAAATTGGATGAGGGATTAGAGAATCCTTAGAAAAACTGAAAAAGGAGGGCAGAAAAATCTTAAGAGATTCACTGGTTTAACTTATCCTTTTCATCCCACCTTTTGATCACCTCTGCAGCAAAGGAACCAAAAAGTGACTCTATCCAAAGAAGAAAAGAAAATCTCATTATTCACATCCTCTTGGGAGGTTCTGAGAATGCAGCCAAGCAAACCTCCTCAAAACAGTACCAATCGTCTTAGCCCTGTAAGAATTACAATCTGAGTCATACACATTGTAATCACACAGCAGTGACTAGCACAACTGAAGGAATTTAAAGTTATGCACTCATCGTAACTCTGCATCAGTGTTGCTTGTTTTCATCCTTCCTCAACTGAAGGTCTTGGATCCAATCTTGGCCGCTACAGTTGACTTCAGGGTCTGTAGCTTGAGCTTCTCCCATTAACCCAAATCCTCTCTTCTCCTTAGTTACCTCAGATCGTGTTTGCCCTCTGTTTGCAAACAAATGTCTCAAAGGACAACCAAGCATTAACATATCCTGAAACAACTGATATATAACCATAGCACAAAGACAGGAGGAGGAGGAGAATAGAGCTCATGCAGCCAGACTGACGTACTAGGAGATTATGAAAAAAGGAAGGGGGCTAGAGGGTGAAAAGCTGAATGAAGGATGAAAACAGACAACACAGATGCAGAGCTGTAAAGTTAATATCTGATGTTGTCTTTTTCATCTGTTCTTCAACTGAGAGAGCAGAGTCCCCAGCTACAGTAACCCTGGGTGGTCCTCGAGGAAGGATACTCCGGAGTACAATAGAGCCAAATGCTGCCCTATTCCTAGATAAGATGCCCAATTTGTAATGAGTTTCAGAGATATGAGCATTGGACTATGTGGCAGCTGCACAAATGTCATCTATAGAAGCTCTAGACCAAAAGTAGTTGATGTAGCCATACATCTGGTGGAATGGATCTTAGGTGGTTTGGGCAATGACAATCCTTTATTCTTACAGGCAGACGCAATGCCATCACTGAGCCATCTAGCTAATGTTACTTTGATACGGCTTTGCCTAATTTAGATTTGGAAAGTGAAACAAGCACTTGATTTTTCTGAAATGTTTAGTTTTTTGAATATAGAATCTAAGTTGCCTATGAACATCTAACAGATGCAGCATACATTCTCCCTTGCTGGAAAAATTCAGAAAGAAAATGGGAAGACTGATTGACTCTGATGCTAGCTTGGGTAGGAAAGAAAAGTTGGCCCGAAGGGATACTCTGTCCTTATGAAAAATCAGATATGCTGGCTGGGAAGAAAGTGCCTGGATGTCTGATATCTGGCTGATGTAATGGGAACCAGGAAGAGAGTTTTCCATGGCAAGTACTCTAACTCTGCCTTGGCTGAAGGCTCAACGGGTGGTTGGGTCAAAGCTTGAAGAAGAAAGTACAGTTGTGTACACTTACCATAAATGTAGATGTTCAAGTGTATTCACTGTTACAGTCATCACATTTGGGTTATCTGCATGCAGGTAGCCCTCAGCCGGCCTGAATACCAGAGTCTTTGGATTTCTGTCTTGGATGCTGTCTCTTCTTCCATGAAGTCAGGGGTATAAAACATGCAGCCAATGCCATTACATCAGTTTTTCTTGCCCCAGAAGTCAGGTGCCCCCACAATAGGAAGCAATTATATGGTATGGCACACCCCCATCAAAAAGGAAATACACCAGAAAAAATAAATATACCAAAAAGAAGGAAAGGTAGAGCCAAGAAAAGACAGGGGGCTGGAGGGAGGGTAACCAGGACTACAACAGTGAATACACTCGAACATCTACATTTATGGTAAGTGTACACAACTGTACTATGTTCTTCATGTTTCACTGTTGCAGTCATCACATTTGGGTTGATTCTCAAAGCTAAGGAAGGGAGGAGGAAGTTAAAGAGCATTAGGGCCAGCTATTAAGCCCTGCAAGACTGCAGTGGCAAATCCAGTTCTGGATTTAGAAAAGATAGGCATGTGGTAATACTTGGTGAAGGTATGTACAGAGCTCCAGGTAGCAGCTTCTAGGATGTCCCTGGTAGGGACTCCTCTGAGAAAAACCGCAGAGGTAGATGCAGCCCTGGTGGAATGTGATCTTATCCCCTGTGACGTACGCTTTCCATGGTGCTTGCAGCAAAAATGAATGCAATGGGCACCCATTTGGAAATGGTTTGCTTTGAAATGACCTTCCCCTCTGCCCCTGCAGCAAAGCCAGCTAGCAGCTGTTCAGATTTTCTGAGAGGCTTAGTCCTGTCCAAATAAAATCTAAGTTGTCTGTGCACGTCCGGTGAGTGCGCAGTATTTGTTCCCCTTTGTTTTGTGGATTAGGGAAAAAAGTAGGCAAATAAATGGACTGATTTAGGGCCACACTAGACACCACCTTGGGCATAAAAAAAGGATTAGTCCTGAGGGAAACCCTGTCCGCATGGAAGATAATGAAGGGTTCCACTGCCATGAGGGCCTGTAATTCCAACACTCTTCTTGCTGAAGTGATGGCTAGAAGGAAGGCTGTTTTCCAAGAAAGGAATTTCAACTCTGCTGTTGCAGTTGGCTTAAAGGGGGGAAGAGTGAGCTTTTCCGATACAAAGTTAAGGTCCCAGGCTGGAGTGGGAGCTCTCCTAGGGGATCTTAAATTTTTGGCCCTTCTAAGGAATTGTTTTAGCAAGGGATGAGAGAAGAGGGGTGGCTCAGTATAATAATGTGCTCAAATGGCAGAGGCATGCATTTTAATTGACGAGAAGGATAGACCCTTGTGGAGCATTTCTGTTAAGTACTGTAGAATATGAGGTAAGCTGGACACCTTTGTGCCCATCCCCTGAGCCTGGCTCCAGGAGCAGTATATTTTCCACTTTTCAGCGTATGATTTTCTAGTACTAGGCCTCCTTGCCTCCAGAATGACATCCAGCAGCTGCTTACTGAGGGATGCTAGAGAAGAGCTCAAGGAATTAGCCAGGCTGCATGGTTCAGGGTTTGAAGCTGAGGGTGCAGAATCTGTCCCTTCTGCTGTGACAGCAGGGAAGGGGTCTGAGGCAGGTGCCATGGTTGCAGCAGTGTCATACTGCACAAGAGGAGGTACCAGTGCTTGCGTGGCCAGTCTGGTGGAATCAGTATTGTCCTTGGCTTGCCCTGTTTGATCTTTAGCAGAACCTTCGAGAGGAGAGGCAGAGGGGGAAGGTATAAACTGAGAGGCTTTCCCAGGAAAAGGACAGGGCATCCACTTTCCAAGCTTGACTGTGGGGAGTTCTTGTGCAGAATTTGCTCAACTGGTAGTTCTGAGGGAAGGCAAACAGGTCTATCTCCGGAGTCCCCCATTTGTTCCTCAAGAGGTTGAATATTTTGGGTTCTAGTTTCCATTCGTGTGGGTCCATGAGATTTCTGCTTAGGTCGTCTGCCAGTGAATTTAGCTTGCCTGGCAGGAATTGAGCTCTCAGGTGAACTTGGTAGCTCAAGGCTGTGTTCCACACAGCCATGGCTAGTCCACAGAGAGGGTACAAGTGGGTTCCCCCCTGTTTGTTTATGTACCACATAACTGTGGTGTTGTCTGTCTTTACTAATAGTTGTCCTGGAAGAATACTGTCTTTGATGGTTGTCAGAGCATTCTGTACAGCTAACATTTCTTTTTGATTGACATGCAGATGCATCTGTTTTGGGTTCCATTTGCCCTGAATGCATTGCCCTGCCTTGCGAGCCCCCCACACATAGTCTGATGTGTCTGTTGTTAGGGTTTGAGTGGGAGGGGGTAGAGAGAAAGGGAGTCCCTTGTTGTGGTAGCAGGCCTCTGCCCACCAAAGGAACTCTGTCTTTATACAAGGAATGATAGAAATTATTGTTTCCAGGTCCTGAGAATGTTGACACCATAGGCTTTTTAGATACCATTGGAGTTTCCTCATATGCAGTCTTGCATATGGAATTAGTAGAATGCAAGAGGCCATGAACCCCAGGGCTTGCAGTATTTTCCTTGTAGATAGCTGGGGTTTTGTGGCCAACAGTTTGAAGTAGATTGTCAAATACACTTGTTTCTCCGGAGTGAGGAATGCCATCTGGGAAGTTGTGTTCAAGCTTGCTCCCAGGAATACAATCTGTTGGCAGGGTACTAGGTGAGATTTATTTTCATTGATGGTGCACCCCAGTGAGGTTAGAAGTTTCTTTACGAATGCCAGGTGTTGTAATAGTAAGCTCTGGCTTTCTGCCTGAATCAGACAATCGTCCAAGTATGGGTAAATTTGAATATTGCTCTGCCTGCAAAATGCAATGGCTGGAGCTAGACACTTTGTTAATACCCTGGACACAGTAAATAAGCCAGAGGGAAGTGCAGAGAAGTGATAGTGCATGGAGCCTGCCCTGAAATGTAGGTATTTCCTGCAAGATTCCCTTATTGGGATGTGCAGGTAAGCTTCCTTTAAGTCTAGTGTTGTCAGCCAGGCATCCTTGGCTAGCATGGGGAGAAGCTGTTGAAGAGTTAGCATTTTGAATTTTGGAACTACCAGAAAGGTGTTGAGAATAGAGAGGTCCAGGATAGGACGCCAGGAGTTGTCTTTTCTGGGTACCAGAAAAAGTCTTGAATAAAAACCTTGTCCCCTTTGTTCTGCTGGGACAGGTTGATACTGAAAAGAGAGAGAACCGGCTGTTGGGCCTCTGCCCATTGATTTGGTGGTAGGTCTGGCCAACCATTTAGGGTTGGTAGTGTGTGGAAGTGGAATTTGTATCCTTGGAAAACTATGTTCAAAACCCATTTGTCCTGAGTAATGAGTTCCTAGTTTTTTTTTTGCATGCAGGGCGAGCTTTCCTCCAGGTAGTGAGCAGGGCTTGGAAGGGTTAAGGTTAAGTCATTGTGGCATTTTTCCGTAGGGGGGTGGCTTACTACTCCCTGCTTTGGAAGTGGGAGCCCCCCACTGCTTAGGTCTGTGTGTAGCCTGAGAATGTAGCCTAGGTGGTCTGGTGTTTCTGGGTTTGGACTGAGAAGGCCTGGAAGGGACTGGAAAGGACCAGTTCTTTGAGGGCCAATGCCTACTGAATCTGGGAGGCTGTACTTGTAGGGAATCTTTAACAGTTTGCACAGATTTAGCTTTTTCCTCCATCCTTTTGAGGACGTCTGCTTTATTGCCAAAAAGGCAGTCTTGGTTTAAAGGAGCATTTGGTAATTTAGCTTTAACATGATCTGGCAAGTTTTGTTCCTTAAGCCAAGCATGCCTTCTAAGTACAGACCCAGTGACAGCAGCCCTGCAAGATGCTTCTAAAGCATCAAAACCACATTGCAAAGTATATTTACCAACTTGTTCTGCAGAATGCATTAAATCTTGAAATTCTTTGTGCTCAGCACAGTCAGGAATCAACATCATTTTCTTTTTAAGTAGTCCCATACCATGCTGCTGATACTTTAACATATGAAACTGGCAATTTAAAGCCCTAACGACCAAAGTAGCAGAAGTGTATACCTTCTTACCACATCTGTCTAAGGCTCTAGAACAGGGGTGTCCAACCTTTTCAGTTGCAAGGGCCGCATTGAGTCAACAGAAATGGTCTGGGGGCAGACAACAAGTGAGGACCAAAAAAAAAAAAAAAAAAAAAAAAAGGTCTCACATTAACTGAAGAGCAAAAAAAAAACTAATGTGGCTGTATTGTAGGTTAATTTCAACAATAAATAAATTAATAAATGCATTGCCCATTTGTTCCACATTATAAGGGCTAGTGTTCCTCATTTTTGAGATCAAAGGTTGAGAGCTATGGTACATACTGAAAGCAGAGAGTTTCTCTTTCTAAAAATAAATTATCTACTAATCAAAGGCAAGTGTGTGACCTGTTGTGCCACTGACACTGCTGTACAGTAATGTTATTCCATGATTCAAGGATAAGAAAGTGGGTTTCATTAAGAAATGTGTTTTCACCCATGTATAATGCAGAATCATTACAGTAGGCTTAGTCCCCCCCCATACACACACACACACACACACACACACACACACACACACACACACACACACACACACACACACACACACACACAGATTTGAATTATCTTAATACTTTATACGAGATTACCCTTTCAGAAAGACCAAACAAGCAGCCTTTTTATTGTTGGTAAGTTAATGTTAAATATATGCATTCAGCAAGTCTCTCTTTAACAGCAGTAACTGCATTAAACATCACAAAACTGTGACTTTGCAGGGATGACAATGCAAATATATGTTTTACACACACACACACACACACACACACCAGGAGCTTGTCTGATGACTCCAGTACCCACACAGCCCTTTCATTCTGGAGACATAGTAGCTGGGCATTTCATGGCTGACCAAGAGCCTATAACAATTTGTTCCCACACTGAAGTCCCTTTCAGCCTTTCTGCTCCCTAGTGAGAGTTATTAATATATATACTTATATAGGAAGCTGACAAGCTTCTACCCTCTCCTCTGTGGGAGAAATCCTCCTTATTAGTTCCTGTGAGCTTGCTATTGCTGTCTTCTGAGGGGAAGCATACTTCCACATGCTGAATTCCCCTCCACTTTGCTAGTGGTAAGCATTATGAGAGCAAGGGCTCAGCTGTCTGAAACTACACCTGGTAACACCTAGTAATCCTACTACATGTCACCCTTGTGGAGAACTAGAACCAAGCTGGCATCCCCAGATCATCCCCAACTTCCCAGTTTATCTCCCATAGGCAGCTGAGCAGCTTCTTGAACTCGGGTCATCTGTGCATAATCAGGGCTTTATCCTTCTACATCGCTGGTCAGGAACCATGTGAAAATACTGAGCATAGCATAATTATTAGAATGGGCAGACAGTTATGCTCCTAAGACTTGGGAACAACATAAAGATTCCTATGTTCCTTTGATAATGCCAGCAAGTTTTCCATGTCTAGAGTGACTGTATGACTGCAGACTTTTGTGGAATATTTGATCTTACTGTGTTTGCAGAGATATAGGTTTAATGATATGTATATATGGTTCCAGTAATGTTAATTTAAGTACTGTGTCTGTACAAAGACTGTGAAACTAGTATACACCACACACACACACACACACATATATATATATATATATATATATATATATATATACATACATATATATGCTTTATCCACTGTCTGTAACTCTTTCATAGGCACAATGATCACTGTCTCCCTCACTCTCCCTTTCTTGTACAACCTTTTGCTAACAAATAACAAAGTATACACAAGTCCAAATTCTGTAACGTTAAAAATCCACTTGCAGAGTGTCATGTATATTTTTTGCTGTGCATTATAGGCTGCATTTTATGTTTTTTCATGATTCACTGGCAATAATGATATAATTTAAAAAAGGTGCAAAAAAAGGTTGCTGAACCTTTACAACACATTAACCAAGCAAAGAGGAAAATTGTTAAAATGTCAATAATGCTAAACTTCAACCAGAAGGCTGTAGTTATTGTTTACACAAGTAGCTTTTACCCATACACTTAATTATGACCTGTTACACAAATATGCTTCTAGCAAAATCTAAGACAAATATGAGGATCAGGAGGACACAACACCTTACAAACATAGCTGATATATTCTGGACTCCTTACTCCAGTCCCATCTTGTATTTGGATATTAGATTCATAGAAGTGAATTAACTGTTATCTTATAGCACTCCAAAATGACGAAATAAGTCATTAATTCAAGTCATCAGCTTTTACAAAAGTAATAAAAACAAGTGTGTTTGTATATGGACAGTTCACCCTCTATTCCCCAGACAGCCCATATCTATGTTTACTATGAATTTTCTTAACCTTGACGATAATGGAAAAGTCCCTTAACTCCAAAGTGCAGCCAATTGTAACTAACAAGATAATGAGACTCTATACTCATGGTCGAACAATGCTGCCTTCAAAGAAAGTTTCTTCCCATCCAAACCTAAGCACCACTAAGAGTACTTAATCATTTGTATATTGCAGGCTTAGTATGAAAAACGTGTGTATGTGTGTGTGTGTGTGTGTGTGTCTGTGTGTGTCTGTGTGTTGTGTGTGATTAAAAGCCTCTGTCTCTCTGCTTGCAGTTCAAATGCAAGCTCAATTTTATTTACAGTGCTTATAGTCCGACTCTAAGCATTTTAGTAAGAAAAACAAGTGCTAAACAAGTAAACACAAGAAAACAGTTTAAGGCAAAAATTAAAATAATTTGTTAGAAAGGACACACAAAGAAAAAAACTTACAAACAAGAACAAGCCAGTAACTACAGAACAACGTTAAAGCTTTATATTGCATAGTAGTCAAACTGAGAGGAACACTGACTGGCTGACAGAGTTACATATTCACATTATTCCCTCATGTTAAGCAAATACGTGTGTGTGAGATTACAACTGCATTATAGGCTGAGTGGGTAGTTCATTGACAAAGTAAGCATCCTGCCAAAATACTTTTGCAAAGAGCAACTAATATGCAAAATAAATAAATACACATATGAATGAATGAATAAATAAAATAAAAAAATTTAAACTAACAAAATATATTTATTTTACATGGATATTCTCTGCACCCCCAATGTCAATATATATTTTTTTTCTAATTTGTTATACTCTGTAACTAGCCTGATGATAGATGCCATCATGCCAATGATTTTGTTTTACATTGCAAGTTCCTTCCCCCCATTCACTCTTGTACCACCATAAAATTTCATCGGTGTCAAAATATTTTCTGTGGTCCCATCTCTCTTCATTTACATATAGTGGGACAACTAACATAATTTTTTTGCTGATGATGACCAAATAGCACAATTTTGTGTAGTGTATGAGACTTGGTATATGTACAGCTGCAGCTGGCTCATGTAGTGCCCACTGCTATTGTTTGGCCTGGCACTCCTCCGCTCTGAGTGGAGGTGCAAAATAATTAAATAAATAAATAATTTCCAACCTGATGATTCTCACCTCTCTCCTTAGGTTCACCAGGTCAGATGCTGATTTTTTGTCAGCTCGAAGACAAAAATGTCTTTTGCTTTGATAAGCTGTAGCAAACTGCATAAAATACTGAAGCAAGCACTTTGCTTTAGTTCTGACTCTAAAAGCAATATTTCTGTACTAATATATTGTGCACCAGGCAACATCAGCCAATCATACCTGCAACATGTTGCTAGCTGTGCTTCTGGTTATATGGAGTTTGCAAAAATCTAATGAAAACTATATTTATTAACATACTGAGGTTGAAACTAAAATGTAGAAACTGTATTTGGTTTCATCCTAAAATCCTAAATAACACTAGAATGATAACAACCTTGAATACTTTGTCTTTTTAGGAATGTCTGGTAAAACTTAAATTTTTACCACAACATATAGGCACAAGCAAGGAAATCTGATAAAGCTACATAAGCCTATAACTTTAAACAAAAAACATAGACATTTTGTTTGCTTAAATTATTTTATGTTAAACAGAATTATTGCATCTACATTGTACACAGAATACACAACCAGAACAAGTCTGACCACTAACTGCTGTAAAATAGATGTTGTAGTCAAATAAATAAATCCAACTTAAATGAAAAAAGCGACGAGCAGCGGTTTTTTAAGAGCATGCATACCAGCTGAAAGACGCTGGCAAAAAAAAAAAGTGAAAAAAGGAAAAAAAGTTAAATTTCAATTAAGGGTCGGGGCATGGCATGGAAGAGTGGGGGGGGATGCGGCCCGCGGGTTGGACACTCCTGCTCTAGAATCTCTATCAGAAGGGGTAGGATTTTTGGCAGCAGTAGCCTTAATGCCTTTTGGTCCTTGGGAAATGGTCTCTGGATCCGCAGAAGGATTCTTGAAGAGGAACTTGTGAGAGTCAGGTACTCTGTAGTACCTGTCAGGTTTTCTGGGATCTGGAGGTAAAGTGTCTGGGGTAAGGCTAGATTCCAAGAAAGCATCATCTACAATGTCCAGAACAGGAGGGACAGATAAAGGCCTGTGTTGAGGCAGGAGTAAAAACTCCCCAAGTCTTTTTTTGGACTCAGAGTAATCCTGGCTTTCCCAGTGGAAATGCTCCCTAACAGTATGCAAGGTTTCACTGAAAGAAAGATCTTCTGGAAGGGAGGCAGAGGGAATGGAATCCTCTGCATCAGACTCTTCATAAATAGATAAGGGCAAATCCTGGTAATCAGAAGGATCAGAAAGAAATTCAGTTCTAGGTCTCTTAGATGGGGAAAGCTGGCTTCCCCTAATTAAGGTAATAAGGTCTTCAGCCATTCTAAGCATTTGTTTTTGAGGCATATGGGCCTGAGCCTTCTTTTTGGTCATCGGTTTTCTAGGGGTAGTGTGAGTTTTTGGCCTGCGGGATTCAGAACTTCTGGATGGAAATGATGGCATTGGTTTAATATGAATGTCTGTAGGCCTGAATACACCCTCAGAAGCCAGTGCCTGCACAGCGGCTCCGGACCCATCCAAGGTAGAGACTTCTGCAGGTTCCATAGTTGAAGAAGCATCTCACGGCATACCGGACTCCGAATGGATCTCAGTAGAGGCCTGCGAATCTAAAGTAGCGGGTATTAGGGGCTGTGAAAGCACCTCACTGAGTATCAGCAGACTGGCGACTAGCTTAAAAGAAGAGTCATCGGCAGTTTTGAACCTATGCGGTTTGTCTCTGTCTTTATCCTTACATTTTTTCGGAAGATCGGTAGTCAGATGGCTTAATGAAGCCATTTTGGAGTACTGAAATCGAGTACAAAAGTAATTGGCTGCAAAAACAGCCAGATGACGAATAGTTTGGGGGTTGAAAAAGGCACAAAACCGACAGCGAGGGACGTCGTGGTCTGGGCCTAAACAGGGGATGAAGTAAGAATGAAAATCTCTATAAGGTATTTGATTTCCACAGGCAAGACAATTGTTAACTTTTATTGACATCGGTTGGAACAAGAAAAAGGATTCCCAACGGGGTACTTATCTTTTATGAAGACTTCGGGTCTGAAACTCGAAAACAAAAATTTCAGGAGACGGACTGGCACTTGCGAACTGCTTCTGCTTCGGGAATCACACGGCAAGAAAGTCTGATGTAATGGCATCGGATGCATGTTTTATACCCCTGACGTCATGGAAGAAGAGACAGCATCTGATGCAGAAATCCGAAGACTCTGGTATTCAGGCCGGCTGAGGTCTACCTGCAGGCAGATAACCCAAATCTGATGACTGCAACATTGAAACACCAAGAACATCTGTTAAATCCCATACAGAAGTGGGGTCCTTAATTGGAGACTGAAGTAAAAATGTACCCTTAAGAAAGGTCTTGCAAAATTTCAGAGAGGCCAAAGAGGAATGGTTTTCTCCTAAGTGAAAATTTGAAATGGCAATAAGTTGGACCTTAATTGTCAAATAACTAGCTCCATTATTGAAAACGAAAGCAAGGAAGTCAAGAACAGCTGGGATAAGTGCTGAAAAGAGGTCTAAATTGTCTCTGGAGGGCCAAAATAGAAAATCATTTCCATTTTCTAGGATAATGTAAGGATGTGATGAATTGGGGAATAAACCACGGAGTTTATAGCCATCATTAAAAGTGGAGAAACCACACAGTCAACTTGAGGGTTCAGATATCTGGCGAGGTAACCAGGTTGGGTGAAACAGAAGGTCCTGAGAAGGATCCAGCACCCAGGGAGGGTGAACTACATGAGGCCACAGGAAGGGGTATCACACTTGCTGAGGCCAGAATGGAGCAATGAGGAGTACCTTGCTTTTCTGCTGAAATGGTTACTGGAGAAACTTGGGAATGAGGGTGGAGGGAAGACATAAAGAAGATTGGGGGGGGGTCAATCATGACTCAGAGTCTCTCATTGCCCTGATCCCTCTAGAGGGATTAGGGCAAAGTACCTGCTACACTTAGAACTGAGGGGAGAAGCAAAAAGGTTGCAGCATGGTTGGGCTCATTGGTGAAAAATCATTTCTGCCATAGACTGATCAAGACACCACTTGTGCAGAAATAAAATGAATCTGCACAGTTTGTCTGTTAGTACATTGGACATCCCGGAATATGCACTGCCAACAGAAAGCAGCCAGAAGAGCTCGCCCATTGCCACACACTCATTACCTCTCAACATAGTGGGTTCCCCCCTTTTGTTGATGTACCAGACTACCAACATGTTGTCCTTCTGAAAAGCAACCATCCCTAGAGGGAGAACATCTTAAAATGCCTGCAATGCCTCATTTCAAGGACACTGATGTGAAGACTGCCCTCTAACAGACCACATTCTTTGGACTGTCCTTCCCAAGTAATGCCCTCCACCAGCTGGGAGACATCCATTGTCACCATGCCCTTGAGAGAAGGAAGAATAAAAGTGTAGCCTAGAGAAACTTCTGCATGAATCCATCAGGTTATGTGTTATTTGTAAATATTTGTGATTTGAACAAGTGCCTTCAGAGGATAGTGCCAAATTGATCAGGGTACTGCAAGGGTCCATTGTAGATCCCTCATGTAAAACTATCAAAGTTGCCATTGATCTAAGAAGCTGTAACATCAATCTGGCTAGAGGGAAAGGAAGAGGGAGAATTTGCAAGGCTCGGTTCTTTAGATTGTTTAATGTCATCTGTGGTAGACTTGAAATTTGTGTTACTGTATCCAGATGGCATCAATGAATTCCAGGGCTTGAGTAAAGGAGAGCTGAGACTTAGCGTAGTTTATGTGATGCCCAGTCAAAGACACAGATGGAGAAAGTAATCTTTGGGTTGAATCAGTAGAGGCTTGGTAGGAGCAGAAAGAGCCCAGTGATCCAGGTAAGGAAACACCCATAAGCCATGCAGTCTCATGTGATTTGAAACCACTGCCATATAAATGGTAAACATGCTGGGGATTGTGGTGAGATGAATGGGCAGGGTCTCTGAACTGCTAGCAACCATTTCCCAGCCATAAGCATAGTTATCTTCTGGAGCATCTGTGTATCTTCATATGGTAGTATGCATCCTGGAGATTTACAAAGCAGATCCAATCGTCCTTCTGTAACAGTGGTAGAATGGAGTGAACTGTGATCATCTAGGACTTCAAGTGTTTCACAAATTGATTTAGACTGCTGAGATCCAAAATTGATCTTGGGTAGCCATATTCTTTGTCACAAAAAAAAGTAGGTTTTGATTCCTTGTTGATTTGGGGGGAACTGTTTGAATGACCCATTTTCTCAGCAGCTTTTCTATTTATATGGCTGGTGCCTTCCTCTGACTGGGTGGAACATATAGAATTCTTATTTTGTGCTGTGGAGGTAGAAGAGAAAATGGTATGTAATAACCTCTGGATATTAAACTCTGCACCCAGGTGTCTTTGGTAATGGCTGTCTAAGCTTGTGGGTGCAGAGATAAGCACCCACTGACTGCCTCCAGAATGTAACAGTTGAGCAATCTTTCAGGGGTGCTGAAAGGGTTTCCCAGAAAGGGATTTCTGGAGATGCTGCAAGCCACCTCTGCCATGGGGGTGACATCTTCCTTAGAGTTTTCCCCTCTGCCATGGGGGGATCTGTCTCGGTAAGAATCCTGGGAAGAACCTTGCATCTTTCAGAACCACTTCTTTCTGTCTCCTCTCTGGTTCCAGAAGAAGGTCCTTTGAGGGGTAGAAAAATGGATTCCTACAGCAAATAATGTCTTCTCATTCTGCTCGCTCCTAGAGAGAGTCTCCTACACCTTAGGGCCGAGCATGGTGGATCCATTAAAAGAGGCATAGATCAATGAAGACATACAGAAAAATTTTCAAAAGTAGCACACCACCAAGCTGAAAGAATACTTTGAACTTTAATAAAACACAAATAAAATCCAAGGAAACATGAGGGCTTTCGGGTCCAAGTCCTTCATCAGATAACACACAAATGAAAACAATTCCATTTTAAAATACATATTAACCAATCAGATTTCAGTATTGTACCCTCCTATTTTTTAAAGCTGGTTTTAAAGGTATAACCCCATTGAGACCTGGGGTCCTGTCTGCTGATAACTCAATTATCCATTTCATTTCCTGAAATTCTGTACGATTATTCATGTCTCCCCCCCCCCTCTGTAACAAGACAGAACAACTTGTAAAACCATAAAACTAAAAGTGTGATCAGGATTACTACTAATGTGTTGGAAAAATGCACTGTGTTCATTTTTTAGTCTAATGGATGACAAGTGACCAAAGATCCTATCCTTAAGCATGTGGTTTGTCTTACCCAATGTAAAATGAGATGCAGCTTTGACATTTTGCTAAATATATCACGTTTCGTGTTCTACAGTCAGCATACTTGTTGAAAAAATATTCTCTCTTAGTACTGGGATGTACAAAACAGTTATTCTCATTAAAAATATGGGCATGCCTTACAATGTCTACATTTAAAGGTCCCCTTACATTGGGATAATTGTCTACAATGTTTTATAACATCCCGATCGTGGCAAAGTAAATCTTTCAAGTTTTTATTTCTCCTAAAGCCAAAGCTAGGCTTTCTACCAACTATTTCACCTATTGTTTCAACTGTTAGTAACACCTTCCAGTTACATTTTATTATATCACACACACACACCCTACATTACTACTATAAGTCAACATAACATGTGTTTTATTACATTTATTCCCAATTGCACTCTCATTTCTTGTCAAGGATCATTTCTGCTCACTCAGATCAGAAAACCAAGGTTTTGCTCTACTCCTTCTGTTCTGCTTACTTCGCCTTATGATAGTTTTCACCTTCTCCTTATTATAACCCCTACCACATAAGTTTTCTAAATTTAAAACCTCCAGCTCAAAGTGTGCTTCATCCGTGCAAATCCTAGATATCCTATTAACCTGTCCATTAACCAAGCTATTAAACATGTATCTGGGATGTATGCTATCATATGCTAGTATGCTATTCTTCCAACATTCTTTTTTATATAAGGAGGTGTGTAGAGCCCCATCATCATCCCTTGTTAATCAAACATCAAGGTAATCAATTTGTTGACTTGACTGATTAACAGTACATCTAAAAAAACATGTGCTAGACTCCAAGTATCCTACAAACCGTTTCAATTCTATTGGGTCATTTTTCCACAAAAGAAAAATGTCATCCACAAACCTCACATAAAACACAATGCTTCATTCCATTCATGCTCTACATTAAAAATTACAGCATTCTCCCAGTATGCCAGGACAGGGTTCGCATAGGTATTCGCGCACGGCATGCCTATAGTGATTCTTTGACTCTGGTGATACAAATTTTTTGAAATGAAAAGACATTATTTTCTAGTGTCAGTTTAAGAAGTTCACACATCAATCTTTTCTTATTGGCATTAAATCCATTTGCAGTAGCCAGAATAGCATTTATTGCACTAATTCCATATTCATTAATTATCACAATGAATAGGTCCTTTACATCTAATGTAACCATGATATATCCAACACAATCATCTTCTTTTCTTAATCGCTCATATACCAATGTTAAAAGTGCACCGTGTCTCTTAAAATGCTAGGGTAATCTTTCAGGACCTGTTTTAAAGTGCATTCTATCCATATTTAAATATTTTTCAGTCATCCACCCCCCCCCGAAACTATAGGTCTCAGTGGAGGGTTACTCTGATCTTCATGTATCTTGGGAAGTGCTTTAAAAAATAGGTGTAACAGGATATTCAATCCACAAAAACTTAAAACA
This sequence comes from Protopterus annectens, assembly GCF_019279795.1. Lineage (NCBI taxonomy): Eukaryota > Metazoa > Chordata > Ceratodontiformes > Protopteridae > Protopterus > Protopterus annectens. The sequence goes on from NC_056750.1 coordinate 380,077,823, forward strand.
GTTCCTCATTTAATAAACCTATACTTTTCAACTCATGTTTGTCTCTCACATTACTTATAACATTCTGTAACACTATTGGTGATAAAAGTGCAAAAGTTTGATTATCCTACAACAAGGACTGTATTCTTACTTGATAATACTGTTTATTCATCACTACCATGGCCCCTCACTTATCCACTGGTTTTATAGCTATCCTATCATCGCCCATTAACATATCCAGTGCTTCTTTCTGTGCTTTGGTTAAACTGAAATATTTTTTATTATGTTGGTCATTCAAATACTTTATAATTTCTTGTTCACAAACTCTTGTGAATGTAGCAATAGTGGGATGCATGGGTGGCATGAATACACTAGGCTGTTTCAGATTATGGCTGTAATTAGTGCTCATATTAGCAAATAAGTTCCTTAAGGCTACATTCCTACCGAATAACATAAGGTCAACAATGACCTCATTAAATACAGAACCAACACTATGTATAAAGGTTAAACCCTTATTTAAAAAAATATAGCTGTTCCGCAGATAACTGAAAGTCAGAAAGATAAAAAACAATATTGTTACACTCACCAGTCATGTCGATAGCTTCTGTTTCTTTGGGTCTCTGTAACTCGAATAGTTCCTTTTCCATCACAAAGGTGCACCCAGGCATGTCTTCTTGCAGCAATTTCTGAGCCTGTGGCTGTCAAAGCTCCCTCTGAGGCATGGGAAATCAGTCTCATGGAAACATTTGATAGGGATTAGAGAGTGGACAGTTATGAAGAAATGGTCTTCTTGTCCTCCTCAGACATGCACCCTGACAGGGTACTGGAAAACTCCTTGATCAATTCCCTCTGAAATTTCATAATGTGTGCCAAATAATTCAATGACCTGAAAGCAAAGGTCAATGAAGCATTGACATGCTTCCCAAATGTATCTAATTCCCTGGACTCTCTATTAGAGGGATTGAGCTCTTTCTTGGTGGCTGCTGCCACCACCATAGCATCCACTGGGGGAGCCTTGATCCAAGAGCACTATCCTCTTGTGCAACAAGGTATTTCTCTGGTGTTTTGGCAATAGGCTCCGTGACATCCAGATCCTTCCAAGCCCAGCAGGAAATGAGGTCTACCATTTCATCTAACAGGGGGACTATCCAAGATGTGGATGAGCCAACTACAAAAGCCTCAAGAAACACAGATTCCTCTGGGGAAAAAGGGCAGGAATATCAGTCACCTTTCAGTCTCAGAAGTTCGAGTAATTCACCAAAAACAAAATCTTTATGGGGTGATCTGAGGGATCATTCCCCTTTATCAAAATCAGTGTCTAAGGTTAAAGACATTTGTGGAGAGTCTAAGTGCCTACTTTTACACATTTTCTTTCAAGGGGGCTCTTCGATGGGAGGTTCTGGAGAGAACTCAGAAGTGCCAGCAGAGTCCTGAATGAGGACAGTCTCCAGGCTTGATGGGACAGGATGAAAAGACCCAGTAATCACACTAGGCAGTTCTGGAGGGGGTGGACTCAAAGGAGAGGTAAGAATGTCTCATCAACTGAGGTGGAAAAAGCTCTCTCAACTACCTCAATGGCAGAAGCCATGGGGGAACCGAGTCCCGGCCTAATAGGATCTGAAGACAGTAGCACAGAATGGAACCCAATATCCCCAGGCTCCTGCCTCTATGCAGGGGTCGAAGCTGAGCTGTCTATTTCCAAGGCTCAGAGAGGAAAGGATGGCTCTGAAAACACTGGAGTCAAACCTAGCTCCCCACATCTGGCACTAATGCTACTGCTTCGAGAACTTTCTGGGTCTGATAGAGTCGGAGCAGTCTGGGTCAATGAAGGTGTCAGAGTCACAGAAGGCCAAGCCTTTAGATCCAACAGAGATAACCTTAGAAGTCTCAGATCCACAGGCTCTGAAACCAATGGGCAGAAAGGAGTAGTAGTTAATGGTTCAGGTTGTACTGGAGGTAGGCTCATGGATCTGATGGGAGATGGAACTGTAATAACTCCCAACTAAATCTGGGTTCTGAGAAGCTTTCTCATCATCCTGTCCACTTCTGCTTCTGTTAGTCTCCTAGATGACCTGAAGGATGAAGAGACTGAGGGTGGATGAGATCCCTTAGAGACGTGTCCTGCAGAAATGGTGAGTGCACCTTTGAAGTCACTGGCTCTGAAAATAACTCTGATCTGGCTCGGGTCAAATCAGAGGATGTAGACAGATCCAAAGATTCTGTTTTTGTTATGGTTGGTCCTAAGCTGTTGATGATTCTTAAGTTTTCAAAATTTTCTTGGGAGGAGCCAAGCCTGAAGAAGAAAGAGTTGCATGATCCGAGGAATGCTTCTTGAACTCTCTACATTTTCAGTTACCTCTCCCAAAGATTTCCTAAAAGAGGACAGAGCTCCAGAAGTACAGGAAGAAGTTGAAGGAAGAAATCCTTTAAGAATTAGTTTATGTTTACATTCCACTAGAGCCCTGTGGTTAAAGCCAGCACATATTTCGTAGTCAGCAAACAACTGACCTGCTCCAAGGCATTATATGCACTCAGAATGAGCATCTGGGTTAGAGATTTTGTGCCTGCAAGAGAAGCACTTTTTGAATCCAGTTGGTTTAGCCGACATAATTGTAAAGGATTAGAAAACAGCAAGTAGAATATAACAGAGGGATGTACAGGTAGCAGAAATACCAACATTGGCAAGAAAAATACCTAAAAAGTATAAAGAATTGAAGAAATACCAACAATGGTACTACAAAAGGTATCTACAGTTAGATTACAGAAAGGTGTGAATAAGGGCTGAAGGCCAAATGCACTATAACTGAAAGGCAGTGATAGCAATTAAAATCTTCTTTTCAAGACTTTTTCTTTCTTTTTTTTTTTTTTAAAGAAAGAAAATGGGAAGGAATGAAGACAGAGAAAATAAGAGACCAAAATAAGTAGAAATGTATTTATCCAACCCATGACCTGCTCAAGCTAACAGTGACCACGTCCAAATACTGAAGTGGCAAATGAGATCTGAGCTAAGGAGAAAAATAAGTTATGTCTTACCATAACATTCCATCTGTGTTGTTGATCTTAACTAATCCTTGACTGTGGGCTCGGTTCCGACCCTCAGAACCAACTCGGCTGTTAGTCCAGCTCACGCCTTCCAAAACTCTCAAACTAAGCTCTATCTATAATGCTCCTCCCCAAATCACTTTGGATCGAGTTTGCAAACAATAGCATAACATATTGGATACCTTATCTGAGACTTTATACTGAAAGCCAATCTTTGGAGAGATTCGATCCAACAAGAGTACTTGGGGCAGGGAGAAGGAGGGAGGGAATGTCAAGGATTAGTGAAGAATGACAACACAGATGGAAAGTTACACTAAGACATAACTTCTTTATCTGATGTTGTCAATCTTCACCTAATCCTTGACTGTGGGACAGAGTTCCAAGCTACCTAAATTTTGGGAGGTCTCAAGGAAGAATAATCCTGAGCACCATCGAGCCGAATGATGCACGTCCCCTACAGACCAAGTCAAGTTTGTAAGGTGTAATAAAGGTGTGAGGAGATGCCCATGTCGCAGCAGCACAACTATCATCTAAAGAAGCTCTGGCATGAAAAACTGCAGATGCTAATATTGGTCTAGTTGAATGGGCTCCAACAGGTCCTGGTGGGTGGAGTCCCTTCCTGTTATAAACAACGGTGATATATTCTCTAAGCCATTTAGCCAGAGTAACTTTAGATACTGGACATCATAAACTGGCTGAAGAAAAGGAAATAAATAGCTGGTCAAATTTTCTGATTTCATTTGTTCTGTGAAAATAAAAACGCAATTGCCTGTGAACATCTAGCAAGTAAAGCCAGTAGTCCCCTTTACTGGAAAAGCTAGGAATGAAGACTGGGATATGTACAGTCTGACTGATATCTGACTCAGAAACAACTTTTGGTAAGAAGGGGAGGGGGGTTAGTCCGGAGGGAGACCCTGTCCTTATGAAAGATAAGGTAAGGGGGTTTTGCAAGATAATGCCTGTATTTCAGATATTCTTCTAGCAGAAGTAAAAGCTACCACAAAATAAGGTTTTCCAGGACAATAATTTTAAGTTATGAGTTGCTGAAGGCTCAGAGGGTTGACAAACAAGTGACTGCAGTACCAAGTTCAAATCACATGGTGAAAAGGGTTTCTTGAATGGAGGTCTCAGCATTAAGGTTCCTTTTAAAAAGGCTTTGCAAAGTTTATGTGACATAAGGGATGAGCCGTTTAAACCAACATGGAAGTTAGATATCATAGCAAGGTGTACACAAATAGTGGCAGTTGAAGCATCTGCCTCAAAGAGTGAAGCCAAACAATTTTGAGCTTTATCAACAGGAGAAGAATATGGGTCAAGATTGTAGCCTAGTGACCATTTATTAAACTTTAGCCACTTGTTACAGTATAGTTTTTTTGTTGAAGGTTTGTGATGGGCCAGTATGACGCTTTGGACCGGGAAGGTGAGAGAGAGATATGCCTGGCAATCATGTGAACTGGAGGGGCCTCGCAGTGAGCTTGAGATGCTGTAGATTCGGATGAAAAGGTCTCTCCGGGTGGGACAACAGGTCTGGAACTAGGTCCAGTATCCAGGGTTTCCAAAGTAGATGAGGCCAAAGGAAGGGAAACTAGACCTGCCGACGCCAGAATAGGGCACTGAGGATTATCCTGTTCTTCGACCTGTTGGCTTTCTTTAGAAACTGACATATTAGGGGAACCACAGGAAAGGCATACAATAGACTGGGGAGCCAACTGTGCAGGAGACCATCTCTGGGTGACTCCCCCAGTGGGGGGATAAGGGCAAAATAACTACTGCACTTGTTGTTCAGATGGGAGGTGAAGAAGTTGCAGCAAAGGTGGCCACAAAAACAGAATATCTCGTTCGCCACTATTGGATTGAGAGACCACTCATGATGCATGAAGATGGATCTGCTCAGCTTGTCTGCAATCACATTGGAGTTCCCTGGAATGTGCATTGCCACTAGAAAGTGGTCAGAAGAAATTGCCCATTGCCAAACTCTGAGCGCTTCTCGACAAAGAATGTATGATCTGGTTCCCCCTTGCTTGTAGATGTACCAGACTATCGACATATTGTCTGTTTGAATTGCAACTGTTCCCAAAGGGAAGGTATCTTGAAATGCCTGCAAACTAGGAGCACTGCCCTCATCTCTAGAACACTGATATGCAAATTGGCCTCTAGCTGGGACTAAGTGCCTTGGACTGTCTTTCCCAGATGCCTCCCCCCAACCTATCTGGGATGTGTCCATGGTCACTATGGCTTGGGGTTGAGGAGGGACAAAGACATGGCCTGACAATATTTCATTGGAGTGAAGCCACCAACTTAGGTCTTCCTTGCATGAAGAGGTGATCACAATCAGATGGGACATTGGTTGATTCAATAAGGACCACTGGGTGGCCAGAATCCATTGAAGAATTTGCATGTGATGTCTGGCCAGGGGAACCACAGTGACAGAAGGTGCCACTTACCCTATAGCCTGTAGAACAAGTCTCGCTGTTACTTTTTGCTGCGAATAATCTGACTGACTTGTGATCTGATCCTTTGAAGGCTTTCTAGTGGCAGAGATGCGATGCCGTTGACTGCGTCAAGCAAAGGCCCAGTGAATTCCAGTTGTTGGGAAGGTTCTAAATGGGATTTTTTTGTGGTTTATACTGATTCCTAAGTCACAGCAGAGGTGAAGGGTATAATCTCGTGCCTTTACAAGTTGATGCCTGGTGGGAGTGGTAGGGAGCCAGTCATCTAGATAAGGAAATACTCGGAATCCTAGCAGTCTGAGGTGAGCTGGAACCACTGCTATACATTTGATGAGCACCTTGGGGCTATGGTGAGATCAAAGGGCAGGGCTCTGAACTAATAGTGACTGGCTCCCATCCAGAAGCACAGGTATCTTTTGTACTGTTTTTTACACTCTATATGGTAATACTCATCTTGAAGATCTATTGAGCACATCCAAGAACGGAAGTAAAGACTGAACCGAGACCATTTGGAATTTCATTTGCTGAACAGATTTGTTCAACTGACCGAGATCCAAAATTGGTGGCCGATCCCCTGTTTTCTTTGGCAATAAAAAGAATCTTGAGTAAACCCCGGATCTGTCTGGTGGGAATGTTTGGATGACTCTTTTGTCAAGCAGTTTTTGAATTTCTAAGACTGCTGCATCCCTGTGACTGGGTGGAACGTCCGGGACTGTTTTAGCTTTTTTGGTTCTTCTAAAAAGAGGCTGTTGTAACCTCTGAGTATAATCCTCAACATTCATTTGCCGGTTGTTATTCTTAGCCAGGCAGATTGGTGAGGGGATGATATTCCCCTGACTGCCTCCAGAGGAAAGCAATTGGGCCTCCTTTCAGGAGTGCTGATAGAAGTTACCAGGGAAAGAGTCTCTGGAACCCTGATTCTGTGGGCCATTTCTGCCTCTTGAGTGGTGCCTTCCATTATTACTTCCCTTTCTGCCCCAGGGGAAGTCGTTGCCACACAAGTTCTGGAAAGGTCCTTGGGACTTTTTGAACCATAGCCTCCCACTACTCTGGTTCCTAGAATAAAGCCACTGAGGAGTGGAAAAGCATACTCCCATGGCAGAAAGGGTCGTTCCATCTTTCTCACATCTGATTAGAGTCTTTTTAACCTTGGGACCAAACAGGGAGGTTCCGTCAAATGGAACATTGATGAAAAAAGACTTAAATAGCTCCAGGAAATCACATAAGCCCAGCCAGGTGTGTCTTATGATGGCTATGTCTGAACCCGCTGCTCTTGTTGTCCCTTCAGCAGCATGAGCAATTAACATCATGGATGAGTTAGAGATCGATTTTAGGGTGGCGAGCTGGGAAGTCACTTTTTCCCGAACTCCTTCAGCTACCGCTCCCGTAAGAGTATCTGAAAGCTCTTTAGACAGATCTCTTTGAAGCCTGGTCAAATGTGCAATTTAATTCAGGGACCTGACAGCGAAAGTTGATGAAGCATATATGCACTTCCCAAATCTATCCATTGTCCTAGACTCTTTGTTAGGAGGATGAATAGTAGGACTTTCTTCAGCAAGTTCCTTCTTGGTGGCTGCTGCTGCCACATTGGCATCCACAGGAATTCCTTTGGCCCAGTGTTGTTAATCCTGAGGGGTAGAGAGAATGTGGTCAGATCTACATGGGATCGGCTGAATAGACTCAGGTCACTTCCAAGCCTGCTGAGCTATCAACTTAAGATCGTCAACAGGTGGAGAAAGCCTAGAGGTAGAGGGCCGGGCATGAAGAACCTCCAAGTATGCCAACTCCTCTGAGGAAGGCTAGAGGGTAGTCCAGGCACCCCTCTGTTTAAGAATTTCTATGACGTCCCCAAAGGAAACATCTTCAGGGGCTGACCTGGTGGAAACTTCCCCTTCATCGAAATCAGTGTCTTCTGTGAAGGATTCTTCAGGAGAGTCCAAGTGGTTCCTCTTGCACTTTCTCTTCAAAGGTACCTCTTTGGTGGAGTGTTCCAAAGAGGTATCCAAAGATGACAAAACCAATGTGGCTTGATCCTGAGACTTTTGTGCCCTCTATCCCAGGGAAGAGACTAAAGGAATCTCCAGTCGAGGGAGTCGGACAAGACTTTTCTATCAACAGAGATAGCATATACTGTTTTTCCACCAATAACAAGGCCATCTCCATGGCCTGGAAGGCAGCCACCCCCCATAGAGGGATGGGAGCCCAGAACTAAAATAAACTCTTTCGGAATCATGGTCCCATCTCACACGGAGAAAGCTACTTCTGAAGCCGAAGCCAGAGTCAAGCTTACATATGCCGATGCACCGAGGGGCATAGATGGCTTTGAAACCATCAAAGTTGAACCCTGCCCCACAGACAATGAAGCCTCGACTCTGGGAGGTCTCTGGGTCTGAGAAACCCAAAGAACTCAGGGTAGTTATCGGTGCTGGAGAAGAGGCTCTGACCGGCACCAAAGTAGTTGAAACCAGAAAACCCAGTACCAAAGGCTCCGAAAACTCAGGTGCAGTTAAAGGAGGAACAATCAGTGGTGTGGAAGATGGTAAGGTTCCAGAGCTAACACTGCTTGAAACTGAGGAAGGGGGTAATCCTCTAGCTGTAAGGAGCTGATCCACCAGTTTCAATGTCAGATTCAGATAAACTCTTGGTGGATCGAACTGAGAAAGCTGATGGAGATTTAGGTTGACATGTC